>NC_092381.1:111723662-111978662 GCF_030028105.1 Mobula birostris | reverse complement strand
AGTTCCCAACCTTCCTTATGCCATGGACCAATACCATGAAGCAGAGGTTCCTTGGAATCCAGGTTAGCCAGGGAGTGAAGCCTATGCAGACTCTATTTCAATGTACATGCGATTCATATATAAAACTGAGCTCACTGCACAGAGCACCGAGTGGAACAAGGTCAAAATATATCACAGAATGAAGTGTAACAGCTCCAGAGAATTAGAATCAGGTTTGATATCACCAGCATATGTTGTAAATAATAGAGAAAAACATGAATTAAAGTAAATATATATACTAAATAGTTAAATTAGTTAAAAGCAGAAATGAAAAAAAGTATTGAGGTAGTGTTCACGGGTTCAATGTCCATTTAGAAATTGGATGTCAGAGGGGAAGAAGCTGTTCCTGAATCACTGAGTGTGTGTCTTCAGGCTCCTGTACCTCCTCCCTGATTGTAGCAATGAGAACAAGGTATGACCTGGGTGACAGGGGTCCTTAATGATGGATGCTGCCTTTTTGAGGCGTCGCTCCTTGAAGATGTCCTGGACACTATGGAAGCTAGTGCCCATGATGGAGCTGACTGAGTTTACAACTCTCTGCAGCTTATTCCAGTTCTGTGTGGTTGCCTTCCCCATCATATCAGACAGTTATGCAGCAGGCTGGAATACTCTTCATGGTACATCCAAAGAAATTTCTGAATGCTTTTGGTGACATACCAAATCTCCTCATACTCCTAAAGAAATATAGCCACCGTCTCGCCTTCTTTGTAGCCGCATCAATATGTTGGGTCCAAGATAGATCCGTAGAGATATTAACAACCAGGGACTTGAAATTGCGGGCTCTCTCCACTTCTGATCCCTCTATGAGGATTGGTTGGTGTTCCTTCATCTTACCCTGCCTGCAGTCCGCCATCAGTTCTTTGGTCTTACTGACATTGAGTGCCGGGTTGCCGCCACTCAACTAGCTGATCTATCTCGCTCCTCAATGCCCTCTTGTGCCATCCGAGACTCTGCCAATAATAGCTGTATTGTTAGCAAGTTTGAAAACCGTAGAGTGCGAGGTAGATTACAAGATCCGGAGTCCATCTGGATCTTTCATTGTGTGCCATAGGCAGTCATGGTCTTGACCATGATTGTTCTTGGCAAATGTATTCTACAGAAGTGGTTTGCCATTGTCATCTAATGGGCAGTGTCTTTACAAGATGAGTGGCTCCTGCCTACCTACTGCCTGACGCGCAGCTGACATGTGGGGACGATTAGGCCCTCCATCTCTGGTGGTGTTCAAGGCTTCCTTCATCGTGTCAGTAGCTTCCTCTCAGTTTTCACTACTGTCAGTCACACAACTTCCGGGTGGAGACTCAGGAATACCGTCACACTCAGATGTAGGAGGGTTCCTACAATTTTGTTTGACCAGTCAGAGTTGTTGGCCCTGAGCTTAACCCCTGACCCTGGAGGACAAGTGGACTATTCTTAGTCTGGCCTCTAACCTTTGACCTGTTTGGCATGGTGACCCGACCAAGAGCCAAGATAGTTCTCTGGGTCATTGAGGCATGCAAGCCTTCAAACCAAGACAAGGTTGTGGTCCTCTTGGAGGGATGACCCCATCCCTGATCTTCAGAGACTGTCTGCCTGGCGTTGGTGGTCGCATACCCAGGACTTGTGATTTGCACCAGCTGCACATACGACCATCCACCACCTGCTTCCGTGGCTTCACATGAACCATGGGGAGGTGCTGTACCCTGCCAAGGGGAGCCTGCAGCCTTAGAAGGTAGAGACGTATCTCCACCCCACCACGGGAATCATGTACTAGTCTTGTGACAGTGAGGTAAGAGTTGTCCTTGAGCCTGGAGGTATCTGCTTAAGGTCCTTGAGTACAAAGTTTAAAGATCTTAAAGATAAAATTATTTGTCACATGTACATCAAAACATACAGTGAAATGTGTAGATTGTGTTGAGGATGTGTCGGGGGCAGCTCTCAAGTTAATAAACCTAACTCTTACGTCTTTGACTGTGGGTGGAAGCCAGAGAAAACCCACGCGGTCCACTCTGCTGCTGTACAAGTCTTGGTACGTCGTGTTGCACCATTGGGTAGACCTCACTTGGAGTACTGTGTACAGTACTGTGCAGAAATCCTAGACACTTATGTGTATAGGCAACCGTTAGTCTCGTGAGACCTTGGTTTTGCGCCTTGGAAGGTTTCCAGGGCGCAGGCCTGGGCAAGGTTGTATGGAAGACCGGCATGCTGCAAGTCTCCCCAGTCCACGCCACCGATGTTGTCCAAGGGAAGGGCATTAGGACCCATACAGCTTGGCACCAGTGTCGTCGCAGAGCAATGTGAAGTTAAGTGCCTTGCTCAAGGACACAACACGCTGCCTCAGCCAAGGCTCGAACTAGCGACCTTCGAATCACTAGACGAATGCCTTAACCACTTGGCCACACACCAACACAGCATATATGTATGTCTGTGTGTATATATCTACAGAGCCTAAGACTTTTACACAGTACTGTAGTAATTGTGTGTATTGCACTGTACTGCTTGTGAAAAAAAAATACAAGATTCGTGATGTGTGAGTGATGATAAACCTGATTCTGATATGAGTCTCTATTGTGGACTGAGAGTGGGAAAGGGGACAGGGAAAGGGGAATCATGGTTGGGAAAAGGGGAAGGGAGAGGGGAAGGAGCGGGGAGCACCAGAGAGTCATTCTGTAATGACCAATTAACCAATTGTTTGGAATCAAATGACCTTGACTGGTGTTTCAGGGCTGGGGTTGGCAGTGGTTCAGACACACCCCTACCCCCCACCACCTCTGACACTCCTCTGTCACCTGTCTCCCACCCTACCCGCTGCGCTCCTTCCTCGCCATTCCCAACATTCTTTGCTCCCGCCAGATTTACAAACTGGCCTTCGCTCCACGTTGACCAACGCAGTTCTGTGTAAAAGTTTTAGGCACCCTAGCTATGTATATGACTTTTGCACAGGACTGTGCTTGATATTTCTACCCTGGGAGATGATCTACCCTATCTCTGGATGTAAGAAATAGGGCTCACCCCTACTGACATCAATGGATCTGGGCTTGAGAGGGTAAACAGCTTTAAATTCCTTGGCATCCTCATCACCGAGGACCTCACGTGGTCTGTACAGACCAGCTGTGTGGTGAAAAAGAACAACAGCGCCTCTTTCAGCTCAGATGGTTGAAAAAGTTTGGTATGGGCCCCCAATCCTAAGAACTTTCTATAGGGACACAATTGAGAGCATCCTGACTGGCTGCATCATTGCCTGGTATGGGAACTGTACCTCCCTTAATCACAGGACTCTACAGAGAGTGGTGCGGACAGCCCAGCACATCTGTAGTTGTGAACTTCCCACCATTTAAGACATTTACAAGGACAGGTGTGAAAAAGGGCCCGTAGGATCATTGGGGACCCGAGTCACCCCAACCACAAACTGTTCCAGCTGCTACCATCTGGGAAACGGTACCGCAGCATAAAAGCCAGGGCCAACGGGCTCCGGGACAGCTTCTTCCAGCAGGCCATCAGACTGATGAACTCACGCTGATATGAGTGTACTCTATATTACATTGACCAATTCTTATAAATTACTATGATTGCACATTGCACATTTAGACAGAGACGTAACATAAAGATTTTTACTCCTCGTGTATGTGAAGTATGTAAGAAATAAAGTCAATTCAGTTCATTTCACTGCCTCTCATAAATATACTGTTCTCAGTCATGGGGGTGACACAGTATCGTAGCGGCTAGTACAATCGCTTTACAGCACCGCTGATCACCAGTTGCTCCGTTCCATTCCTACCGGTGCCTGTCAGGAGTCTGTACATTCTCTGTGGGTTTCCTCCTGGTGCCCTGGTTTCCTCCCACATTCCGAAGGCTTATGGGTTAGTGTTAATGAGTTGTGAGATGCTGAACTGGTATTGGAAGTATGCAGGCTGCCCCCAACACATCCTCACCGGTTTGATTTGACACCATTACTGCAGTTCACTTTAACTTTTGACGTGCATCTGACAATTAAAACCAATCTTTATCTTTAAGCAGGCATCCTAGGTGTAGCTGTACATTGCAATGTCAATGGAACTGACGTTTAGATTGGGGGGGGAGCTGGGTTGTGGCCTGTATCAAGAACAAGTTCCTCCTCCTCTCTGCGCCCTTCACTATGGTAACGCCCAAAGCGTAGTTGGTGTTGAACATATCGGCAAGGTGTCCAACGCCTTTGCTTCTCACTGTCATTGCTCAGATACGGAGCTGACCCTGAAGAAAGAGGGATTACTCCCGGAGGGACCTGCCCTGGAGGCTCTCCTCTGCGGGGAGACGGTGGAGAAAAAGGCCGAGGCGAAGGACGAGGAGAGCATCAGTGAATGCCAGGTGGGTCATGCGGAGTTATTGGGCTGTGCGAGACGGGCATTTGCCATGGCGATCCTGGAGTCAGTGGGGACCTTCGACTGACCAGTTGCAAAATGGAGCTTCCAAACTGTTTGAAGAGAAGGGAGCTCTTTGTGAGTGACAGAACAAACAAGCCAGGCAGCGTCCACGGAGGGGAATAAGTGGTTGATGTTTCAGGCCAAGACTGGATGATGTGATGGAAAATCTGAAATAAAAATAGAAAATACTTAGCGGGTCAGGCAGCATCTGTGGGAAGAAAAGGAGTTGGTGTCCCATGAAGGTTTTCGACTCAAAACATTGCATCTGCTGCCCTATGAGGTTGGCTGGCCAGACAATCAGTGGAATGAGTTTGGATGTGTAGCCCATGAGGATTGACTACATTTGGTAACCAATGGAGGGAGGGGATTTCCCTCCCCCCAGGCAAATTTCAGCTCAAGTTGAGGCCTTGTGATGATTGACGTAACTGTCAACCAATGGCAGTATACAGAAGGCTGGAAGTGCTGGAGTACCACAGCAGGTCAGGCAACATCATTGGAGGGAAATTGACAGTCGATGTGTTATGCTGAGGCCGGAGTAGAAAGAAAATGGGGAAAAAGCCATTATAAAAAGATAGGGAGACGCAGTGGAGAAGGACTGGCAGGTAATAGGTGGATCCAGTTGAGGGGGGGTGATAGGCAGGTGATGAGTACGTGAATAATATCAGAAACTGGGAGGACTTTGTGAGGATTGACAAACCAGCTGACCAATGGCAAGAGGTGGAAGGGAGGGCAAATGGTCTTATGAGGATTGACATGTCTAGTGACTAATGGTAGTGATGCAGTGGGGGGGGGATGCTTGTCATGATTGACATGTTGCACTGCCAATGACCGAATGGCAGTGGGAGGTCATGTGATGAGACCTCCAGCCATAAGTGGAGCCTGACGTTGTTTTCCAATTTCAATTGTTCTCCCGCAGAGAATCTTGGCGAGTGACTTCCCTCATGAGATCGAGGTGGATGATCTGGAGGAGGACGCGCCGAAGAGGAAAAGTAAAACCAAAGGGCGAGTGAGTGTTTTCCATTGATCTGTAGTTCACCATAGGCCTGCCTGATAACCAGTGTTGGGTGAAGGTGAAAGGGCTGGGGACTCACCCTCTCCCTCCTGTCACAAGGCCCATGCTGGGAACGGGGTCTGAAGGGGCCGAGTTGGGAAGCCTTGCAGTACTGTGTGCAAGGTTCAATGTCCAAGGTACATCTCTTTTCAAAGTACGTGTGCAGTATACAACCCTGAGATTTGTCTTCTCCAGACAGTCACAAAACAAAGAAAAAACATGAAACCTGTTCATAGAAAAACATCAGACACTCCATCACTCAAAAATCTAACAAGTCGTGCAAACAGCAAAAAAAACATAACCCTCCCATGCATCAAACCCCTCCCATTTAAAAAAGAAACTGCGCAAGCAGCAACAAGAACATCAAACCCCGCCCCCATGCGAAAAAAACCTAACATATTGCACAAATGGAAACCAGAAAGAATGGGCGAAAGCATAGAATAAAAACATAAAACTGAAAGAGTCCAATTTGAACTGCAGCCCAATCCATAAATCGTAGATACAGACCTTTGGTAACATCCTCCAGAAACATCGTGGGAGGGAGAAACCATCTCGACGCAGAGGTCTTTCCTCGGGAGCAGCGGGTGAGAGATCCGTCACAGACAGACACCTTCTCTGGCAGCAGCAAGCGAGATACAGAAAGGCAGCATTGACATTGTGGGCCAAATGGCCCTTTTCGCAGTCACGGAGTTACGCAGTACAGACACATGCCTTTCAGTCCATTGAATCTGGATGATAATGTGGTTAACTGGATCAGCAAATTTGCGGATTACACTAAGATTGGAGGTGTAGTGGACAGCGAGGAAGGCTATCATGGCTTGCGGCCGATACTGGACCAGTAGGAGAAATGGCAGGTGGAATTTAATGCAGACAAGTGTGAGGTGTTACACTTAGGTAGGAACAGGCAGGGTAGGTCTCACACAGTGAGTGGTAGGGCACTGAGGAGTGAGGTAGAACAGAGGGATCAGGGAATATAGGTCCCTAATTCATTGAAAGTAGCGTCGCAGTTTGTCAGGGTTGTAAATAAAGCTTTTGGCACATTGACTTTCATAGATTGAAGTATTGAGTACAGGAGATGGGATGTTACGTTGAAGTTGTATAAGACGTTGGTGAGGCCTAACTTGGAGTATCGTGTGCAGTTTTGGTCCCTACAGGAAAGATGTAAAGAAGGTTAAAAGAGTCCAGAGAAAACTTACAAGGATGTTGCCGGGTCTGGAGGACCTGAGTTATTAGGAAAGCTTGAATAGGGTTGGACTGTATTCCTTAGAACGTAGAAGATTGAGAGAAGGTTTGATAGAGGTTTACAAAATTATGAGGGGTATAGATAAGGTCAATGAAAGTGGGCTTTTTCCACTGAGTTTGGGTGGAGCTACAATTGGAGGTCATGGGTTAAGGATAAAAGGTGAAAATTTTAAGGGGAACGTGAGGGGAAATTTCTTCACTCAAAGGGCGGTGAGAGTGTGGAACAAACTGCCAGCAGAAGTGGTGAATGCAGGTTTGATTTCAACATTGAAGAGAAGTTTGGATAGGTACATGGATGGTAGGGGTATGGAGGGCTATGGTCTTGATGCAAGTCAATAGGAGTGGGCGGTTTAAATGGTTCAGCACAGATTAGATGGGCCAAAGGGCTTGTTTCTGAGCTGTATTTTTCTATGATTCTATGACTCTACTGGCCTGTGTTTGGCCTGTATCCTTCTGCACCTTTCCTATCTATGTGTCTCTCAAGTATCTTTGAAATGTAATTTTACCCATCTCTATCACCTCCTCTGGTAGCTCATTCCAGGGACACACCACCCTCTGTGTGAAGAAATTACCCCTCAGGGTCCTATAAAATACTTAGCCCTCACACCTTCAACTCAATTACAACAAGAGTCACCTGAAGGGAACATGTTTGTGAAGCTCTGAAAGAACTTGGGACATGGGGGTGCCTAGTGGCCACTTTATTAGATACATTTCTTACACTTGATCATTGATGCAAATATCTAGTCAGCCAATCGTGGCAGTAGCTCACTGCATAAAAGCAAGCAGACACGGTCAAAAGGTTCAGTTGTTGTTCAGACCAAACATCAGAATGGGGAGAAATGTGATCCAAGTGACTTTGACCGTGAAATGATTGTTGGTGCCAGACGGGATGGTTTGAGTATTTCAGAAACAGCTGTTAAATGGCAGCAGTACATTCCAATACATAATAAAAATATAGTAAGTATATATACTGTGTGTGTATTTAAAATGTTAAATAGTGCAAAAAGAGAAAAGAGATAGTGAAGTAGTCTTCAGGAGTCCAATGTCCGTTCAGAAATTGGATGGCAGAGGGGAAGAAGTTGTTCCTGAATTGTTGAGTGTGAGCCTTCAGGCTCCTGTATCTCCTCCCTGATGGTAGCAATGAGAAGGGAGCATGCCCTGGGTGATGGGGGACCTTTGTGATGGATACTGCCTATCTGAGGTGTCGTTCCTTGAAGATGTCCTGGATACTATGGAGGCTAGTTCCCCTGCTGGAGCTGTCTGAGTTCACCATTTTCCGTAGCTTATCTTGATCCTGTGCAGTAGCTGTCTGCCCCCGCCATACCAGATGGTGATACAGCCAGTCGGAATGCTCTCCATGGTACACCTGCAGAAATTTGTATTTGGCTTTGGTGTTATACCAAATTTCCTCAAACTCCTAATGAAATATAGCCGCTGTCATACCTCCTTTGTACCTTCACCGATATGTTGGGTCTGGGTTAGATCCTCAGAGATATGGAGACCCCGGAACTTGAAGTTGCTCGCTCTCCCCACTTCTGATCCCTCGTTGAGGACTGGTGTGTGTTTCCTTGACCTACCCTTTCTGAAGTCCACAATCAGTTCTTTGGTCTTACTGACACCTCTCAACCAGCTGATCTGTCTTGCTCCTGTATGCCCTCTTGTCACCATCTGAAATTGTGCCAACGATAGTTGTCTCATCAGCAAATTTATAGAGGGTGAAGTCCCTTCAGGGACCCAAAATATTAACTGTTCATTTCCCTCCACAGATGCTACCTGACCTGCTGAGACCTCCAGTAGTCTGTGTGTGTCTTCAGCATCTGCAGTCTCTTGTGTTCTGATGAAGGTGGGGTGGGGGGAATGTGTTACAGAGTAACTGCGCCCAATGCACACAGAGTCCATCTATTCTCCCTGTGTTAAATGCCCTGTCCATTTCCCAAATCCCTGCAAACCTCTACCTATACACACAAAATGCTGGAGGAACTCAGCAGGTCGGACAGCATGTGTGAAAATTTCATGTTGACATTTCAGACTGAGACATTTCTTTAGGACTGGAGAGGAAGGGGGAAGATGCCAGAATAAAAAAGGTGGGGGGAGGGGAAGGAGGCTAGCTGGAAGGTGATAGGTGAAGCCAGATGGTGGGAAAGGTAAAGGGCTGGAGAGGAAGGAATCTGATAGGAGAGGAGAGTGGACCAGAGGAGAAAGGGAAGGAGGAGGGGACTTAGGGAGGTGATAGGCAGGTGAAGAGGTAAGAGGCCAGAGTGGGGAATAGAAGGAGAGGGGAGAGAGGAGGAATTTATTTTAACTGGAAGGAGAAGTAGATATCCATGCCATCAGGTCGGATGCTGCCCAGACAGAATGTATGATGTTGCTCCTCCACCCTGAGGGTGGCTACTTCTTGGCACAAGAGGAGGCCGTAGACCAATTTGTCAGAATGGGAATTGGAATTAAAGTGTTTGACCACTGGGAGGTTCCATTTTTGGTGGGTGGAGCGGAGGTGCTCAGGAGAGCAGTCCCCGATTTCCAGTGGGTCTCACCAACGTTGAGGAAGCTTCATCGGGAGCACTGGACCCCAGTAGGTTCGCAGGTGAAGTGTTGCCTCACCTGGAAGGACTGTTGGGGGCCCTGAACAGAGGTGAGGGAGGAGGTGAAGGGGCAAGTGTGGCCCTTAAGCCTCTCGCAGGAAAAGTCCCTGCCAATATTTTCCTGAAACAGTTCTTTGTTGCGTTCCTTCCAAGCAGCATAGAACGGCTCACATACCCCCAGAAACAGTTCTCACCTCTGGTGGATCTTGGTGTTTTTTTGCGATCCAGAGGATCGGAGGTTAAAAAAAGAACCATAAAACTCGTTGCTTCTGGCTGATTTGTTGTGAATGGAGAAGAAGAGCCAAGGACAAAAAAAGTCATGGTTGTCTTCTCCGACCAGGAAGATAACATTCTGGTGATAACACTTGCTTACTTACTGCCTGTTACACCGCTGGTGTTTAGGACAACAATGAAGGTCCTCCATCTCTGGTGGTGTTCAGGGCTTCCTTCATCGTGTCAGTAGATTCCTCTCGGTTTTCACTACTGTCGGTCATGTAAGTCCCGAGTGGAGACTCAGGAATACTCTCACACTCAGATGTGGACGGATTCTTCATTGCTGTTTCCATAACAATTTTGTTTGACTAGTCAGAGTTGTTAGTTCTGAGCTGAACCCGTGAACCTGGAGGACTAGTGGACCACTCCTAGTCTGACTTCTACCCTTTGACCCGACCAAGAGCCAAAGCATAAAGTCCTGACCCCAGACAACATGGCTTGCCAGGTCATTGAGGCACGTAAGCCTCCAAACCCGACGACAAGGCTGTGGTCGTCTTGGAGGTCCTGTGGTAAGAATTAACCTGTAAAATAGCCAGATTAAAGTGGCATGACTCCTGCTACAGGAAAATAAACAAGCTAAGAAGCTTCTAGAAAAAAAATGCAGAAGCAGCCATGTGGCAATTACTGGAAAATTCACTGAACAATTACAATTACAAAAATATATAGATGATTATATAAAAATAAAAGCCAGCATGAGAAAGCTAAACTACAAGAAAAATAATTTTTTTACACCTTCATACATCACCTCTTATCCCCAACGAGATTCAACATACATTTACTATGAAAGTGTGTAAGGAGTATACAGCCCTGAGATTCATCTTCCCCACAGGGAGGGAGGGAACGTCGACTCAGACCATGAGAGGCCTGTGCTGGGCATTTTCATGCCTTACAAGGTGCAGATTGGAAGTGTGTGGGGCACCACTCCTCGCACAGACACTAGAGCAATGTGTGACTAAGTGCCTTGCTCAAGGGCACAAACACGCTGCCACAGTTGAGGCTCGAACTAGCGACCTTCAGATCACTAGACGAACGCCTTAACCACTTGGCCATGTGCCCCACAGACTGCCACAAAACAAAGAAACACCATGGAACCAACCTTTCATGGAAAATTATCATACACTCAATGTTGGAAGGACAAACCAAGGTAGAACATACAGGGGTAATGGTGAGGCACTGAGGAGTGCAGTGGAACAGAGGGATCTGGAAATACAGATACAAAATTCCCTAAAAGTGGCGTCACAGGTAGATAAGGTCGTAAAGAGAGCTTTCGGCACATTGGCCTTTATTAATCAAAGTGTTGAGTATAAGAGCTGGAATGTTATGATGAGGTTGTATAAGGCATTGGTGAGGCCGAATCTGGAGTATTGTCTTCAGTTTTGGTCACCAAGTTGCAGGAAGGATATAAATAAGGTTGAAAGAGTGCAGAGAAGGTTTACAAGGATATTGCCAGGACTTGAGAAACTCAGTTACAGAGAAAGGTTGAATAGGTTAGGACTTTATTCCCTGGAGCGTAGAAGAATGAGGGGAGATTTGATAGAGGTATATAAAATTATGATGGGTATAGATAGAGTGAATGCAAGCAGGCTTTTTCCACTGAGGCAAGGGGAGAAAAAAACCAGAGGACATGGGTAAAGGGTGAGGGGGGAAAAGTTTAAAGGGAACATTAGGAGGGGCTTCTTCACACAGAGAGTGGTGGGAGTATGGAATGAGCTGCCAGACGAGGTGGTAAATGTGGGTTCTTTTTTAACATTTAAGAATAAATTGGACAGATACATGGATGGGAGGTGTATGGAGGGATATGGTCCGTGTGCAGGTCAGTGGGACTAGGCAGAAAATGGTTCGGCACAGCCAAGGGCCAAAAGGCCTGTTTCTGTGCTGTAGTTTCTATGGTATGGTTCTATGGTTCAAAAAAAGAACAAACGACATAAAAACTAGGACCATTACTCAAAAAATAACACACACCAAGTCCTGGAACTCAGCAGGTCAGGCAGCATCAATGGTGAGGAATAAACAGTCGGCATTTTGGGCCGAGTCTCTTCATCGGGACTGGAGAGGCAGGGGGCAGACACCAGAATAAGAAGGTGGAGGGAGGGGGAGGGGTACAAGCTGTCGGGTGATAGGTGAGACCAGGTGAGGGGGAAGTAGGTGGGTGGGGGAGTGGGGATGAAGTAAGAAGGTGGGAGGTGATAAGTGGAAGAGGTAAAGGGCTGAAGAAGAAGTATTCTGAGAGGAGAGTGGACCTTGGAAGATGAGGAGAGGGGAACCAGAGGGAGGTGAAGGGGAGGATATTAGCCAGAATCATGTTAAAACAAAACTTTTCTGAGGGCCTGACTGGCCTACTGCTGTTCCTAATTTAACAGTTTGGTCTTTTTGACGATTGCCTTATTGTCCTTGAGCCACTGGAAACAGTTCTGCCTGATTCACTCTCTCCCAGCCCCCTTCAGTGACAGTGGGTTCTGTGATTTGGTTCAGCATGGCCCCCTCTTCCCCCCACCTGCCCCCACTCCAGGGGAGTCTGTGCCCACCGTAACTCCTCCATTCTTCCTTCCAGACCTGTGGAATCGGAGGCATGAGGAAAAGGCAAGAACCGACTTCGCTGGAGGACCGGGACAAGCCATACGTTTGCGACAGTAAGTAGGTTTCTTCATTGGAGGGCAGGGGAAGTCACGCAGGCAATAGATGTGATCACAGGGTAAGTGCCCTTACTTAGGAGGTTGGGCTTGGCACCGAATGCTCTAACAAAAGTGGGGGCAGCAAGGTAGCGTAGCTGCCAGTACAGCGCTTTACTGACCCAGCAACCTGGGTCCAACTCCTGTCTCGACAAGGAGTTTGTATGTCCTCCATGTGACTGCGTTGGTTTGCCCCGCGCGCTCCGGTGTCCTCCCATGTGTACCGCTTTGTAGGTTAGTTGGTCACATTGGTGCAATTGTGTGGTGCAGACTCACTGAGCTGGAAGGGACAATTACTGTGATGTATCTCTAAATGAAGTCCGTATGGCCATAAGATATAGGAGCAGAATTTTACCATTTGCCCATCGAGTCTGCTCCACCATTTCATCATGACTGATCCATTTCCCTCTCAGCCCCAGTCTCCTGCCTTCTCCCCGTATCCCTTCGTGCCCCGACTAATCAAGAATCTGTCAACCTCGGCCTTAAATACACACAGAGACTTGGTCTCCACAGCCGCCTGTGGCAACAAATTCCACAGATTCACCACCCTCCTCATCTCCATTCTAAATGGATGTTGCTCCATTCTGAGGCTGTGTCCTCTGATCCTAGACTCCGTCGCTGTAAGAAACATCCTCTCCTCATCCACTCCTTCGAGGCCTTCCACCATTCAAGAGGTTTCAATGAGATCACCCCTCATTCTTCTGAATTCCAATGAGTACAGGCCCAGAGTCCTCAAACTCTCCTCAAATGTTAAGCCTTTCAATCCTGGAATCATTTTCGTGAAGCTCCTTTGAACCCTCAACAATGTCAGCACAATGTACTGTCGAAGGTGTTCTGGTTGGTTGCATCACAGTCTGATCATCTGAAAGAGCAAGAACATTGAACACACAATAGTACAGGTCCTTCAACCCACTATGTTGTGTTGACTGTATAGCCTACTCCAAGATCAATCTAACCCTTCCTTCCACACAGCCCTCCATTTTTCTGTCATCCATGTGCCTGTCTAAGAGTCTCTTAAAAGTCCCTGTAGACAATAGTGGACTTAACCCAATACATCACAGGCACATCCCTCCCCACCATCAGTACTTTTTTATTTATTCATTTGTGGGATGTGGGCATCGCCAGCTGAGCCAGCATTTATTGCCCATCCCTCATTGCCCTTGAGAAGACGGTGATGAGCTGCCTTCCTGAACCGCTGCAATCCCTGAGGTGTAGATACACCCACAGTGCTGTTAGGGTGGGAATTCCATGATTTTGACCCAGCGACAATGAAGGAACGGCGATATATTTCCATGTCACGATAGTGAGTGACTTGGAGGGAGATTTCCAAGTGGTGGTGTTCCCAGGTATCTGCTGCTCTTGTCCTTCTAGATGGTAGTGGTCATAGGTCTGGAAGGTGCTGCCTTAGGAACTTCAGTGTGTTATTGCAGTGCATCTTGTAGATAGTACACTCTGCTGCAACTGTTTGTCGATGGTGGAGGGATTGGATGCTTGTGGAAGGGGTACCAATCAAATGGGCTGCCTTGTACTGGATGATGTCAAGCTTCTTGAGTGTTGATGGAGCTGCACTCGTCCTGGCGAGTGGCAAGTATTCCATTACACTCCTGACCTGAGCCTTGTAGATGGTGGACAGGCTTTGGGGAGTCTGGAGGTGGTTACACGCTGCAGGATTCCTAGCCTTTGACCTGCTCTGGTAGACACGGTGTTTATATGGCTAGACCAGTTCAGTTTCCTGTCAATGGTGACCCCCCCCCAGATGTTGATAGTAGGGGTTTCAGTGATGGTGATGCCACTGAATGTTAAGGGGACGATGGTTAGAACCTCCCTGGTTGGAGATGGTCATTGCCTGGAACTTGCTGGCTCAAATGTTACTTGCCAGTTGTCAGCCCAAGCCTGGATATTGTCCCTGGTCCTGCTGCATTTGGGGATGAACTGCTTCACTATCTGAGGAGACACGAATGGTGCAGAACACTGTGCAGTCATCTGCGAACATCCCCACTTCTGACCTTATGATGGAAGGAAGGTCATTGATGAGGCTGCTGAAGATGGTTTGTCCTTGGACGCTTCCCTGAGGAACTTCTGCAGTGATGTCCTGAGCATGAGATGATTGACCTCCAACCATCACAACCATCTTCCTTTGTGTCAGGTATGGTTCCAACCAGCGCAGGGTTTTCCCTGTAGTTCCCATTGACTCCATTTTAGCTAGGGCACCTTGATGCCATACTCGGTCAAGTGCAGCCTTGATGTTGAGGGCTATCACCCTCACCTCTGGTATTTATCTCTTTGGTCCATGTTTGGACCAAGGAGGTGATGAGGTCAGGAGCTGAGTGGCCTTGACGGAACACAAACTGGGCATCCGTGAGCAGGTTACTGCCGAGTAGGTACTGCGTGATAGCACTGTTGATGACCCTTCCATTACCTTGCTGATGATTGTGAGGAAGCTGGGAGGGTGGGAACTGGCTGCGTTGGCCTTGGTCTGTTTGTTGTGTACAGGACATACCTGGGGACTTCTGGAGGAGGCCAAGCTGGATCACCTATCTACAGGAGTTGTGCCTTAAGGGGGCAACATTGATGATCAAAGACTCCCCCACTTTCTGAGCCAAAGCTTCAAAGTACATTTCTTATCCAAGATTCGTCTTAATCACAGACAGCCACAAAACAAATTAACACCATGAAATCCAAACAAAGAAAACATCAAACACCTAATGTTCAAAAAACAAGAACAAATTGTGCAAAATGGTAGAAACAAGCAAATAACACACAGAATATTAAACATCGAACCACAGGTACCTTGAAACAGTCTAGGAATATTCAGTTCAGTTCAGTTCAATTTAGGCTGTGTCAGTGACTGCAGGCCTCAGCCTCAGACCAGTTCTACACCAAAGCGCCTCGATCAAATCACACAAATAGCATAAAGGAGTAACTAAAAGTACAGGTAACCTGAACTGCAGAGTCCCCCAATAATGAGTCCACAACTGCGGAGCGAGTTCAGCGCTGAGGACATTGAACATCAAACGGACCCTCTGCCTGAGCCATGCGAGAAGGGAAACCAGTCAAATGCAGGCAGACAGCGCTGACTACCCGCTTGCCTTCCGCTCCCATCCTTGTCAATTTCGATCTTGCTCGATGCTTTAATCTGTGAGTAGTTATGAAGCCAACCACGGGTTCGCGTTCCGTCACTCGGAAACAATGACCGCACACTCCGCTCTCAACCTCGTCAGCAGACAGCAGAAGTTCCAGGTCACTCAGTTGGCCCAAAAATACATCACCAAAATGGAAACTACAGGCTGAAATCGATCACAGCTCAGGAGAAGTATATTTAGAAGAAGAAGTAGTTTTGTGAGCTGTCGCTGTTGGTTGCATTGGTTGTTGATGTCATCTTTTTGGTCACTGGAGGGATCTCTTAAATGCAGAGGGTAGTGGACTCAACCAGATACACTGCAGGCATATCCCTCCCCACCATCAGTAGTATCTACTGGACGTGCTGCCTTAAGGTAGCAGCTTCTATGATGAAGGATCACCCACCATCCGGACCGTGCCATCTTCTTGCAGTAACCATGGGACAGAAGCTACAGAAGCCTGAAGTCCCACACCACCAGGTTCAGGAACAGCTACTTCACTTCGACCCTTGGGCAAGGGGTCGTACCTGCTTAGTGTCTCCCCTCACCCACCCCCAGTTAAGGTCACGTGAAGCCATGGGAGCAGCTGGTGGATGGTTGTATGAGCAGCCGGTGATGTGATCACTGACACCAGGCAGATAATCTCTGAAGAGTATTGATAATGTTTGGGGTCACCCGTCTTGTGAAGACACTGCCCAGAAGAAGGAAATGGCAAACCACTTCTGTAGAAAAAATTATCAAGAGCAATCATGGTCAGAAGGCCATGATCACCCATGTCATACAACACAGTACATAATGATGATAATGACAGCATGCTGGTATTGTAGGCAGGTTAGTTAGTTAGCCCATCATCGCTACCGACAGCAGCTTGCCAGAACCCTCTTGTCCTGAGCCAGTCTTTCAAGTTGGCCGCAGGTGTAGCCCACCTACACTTAGATCACTTCGTGAGATCTGTTTTCACGTTGACACGAAAGAGTTTTTTTCTGTTGATCTGTGTCAAAAAAGCCAATCTAAATCCACTGTTTCAATGTTGTAAAACAATGAAACGTGAATCTTCCAAGGGGGTAGAAACTTTTTCTTGGCACTGTACGTCACGACCTGGTACAGAAACTGCACTGCAGCGGATCAGAAGGCTCTTCAGTGGCTGGTCAAAACTGCCCAGCGCATCACCGGCACCAGCCTACCCACCATCAAGGACGTAGAGACAGGAAGGTGCCGGGAAAAGGGCCAGTAACTTCATGAAGGATCCCACCCACCCTGCTCATGGGCTGTTTGTCCCACTCCCATCAAGGGAGGAGGCTATGAAGTGTCCACACTACCAGACTCAAAAACAGCTAATTCCCCAAGCAGTAAAGCTGATCAACACTTCCATCTACCAACCCATCCTTCCACACCCCCAACCACCGCCTCTTTATCATTTCCTGTCAGAGGCATCTCACGTACAGACACTCCTGTGCCTAGTGCCACTTTATGAATGTACAATCAAACTATGCACATAAGCTGTCTTAGGTACTTATATTTATTGTGTTTTTTATTATTATCGTGTTCTTTATCCTATTGTGTTTTTCTTTGCCGCATCAGATCCAGAGTAACAATTATTTCATTCTCCTTTACCCTTGTGTACTGGAAATAACATTAAACAGTCTTGAATTTGAAGAAAAACATGCAGTGAAATACATTGTTTGCAACTTTTAAACTTTCCTCTCTTGCTTTTTCTTTGCACAACGGGTGCTTGACGGTCTTTTATTAATGGGTTCTATTGGGTTTCTTGGTTTTGTGGCTGCCTGTCAGGAGACAAATCTTAAGGTTTTATATAGTATACATAAATAAATAAAGGTATCCGTTAGCCTTGCGAGACCATGGATCTGCGCCTGGTAAGTCTTCACTCTCCAGGGCGCAGGCCTGGGCAAGGTTGTATGGAAGACCAGCAGTTGCCCATGCTGCAAGTCTCCCCTCTCCACGACACCAATGTTGTCCAAGGGAAGGGCATTCGGACCCATACAGCTTGGCACCAGTGTCGTCGCAGAGCAATGTGTGATTAAGTGCCTTGCTCAAGGACACAACACGCTGCCTCGACTGGGGCTCAAACAAACAACCTTCAGGTCGCTAGTCCAATGCCTTAACCAGTTGGCCACGTGCTCACATACATACTTTGATAATAAATGAACTTTGAACTTTGAAATGCCCTCTAGTAGTAGGCATTTTGACCCCAGGAGACAGATGCTGACTGTCTGTCTAGGCATGTCATAATTTCATAAACCTCAATCAAATCTTCCCTCAGCTTTCCCAAGGTTAAAGTCAGGTTTAAAATCATGGGATGAATGGTCTCCTTCCATAACGTTCTTAAAAACGCAGAAGATATGCAATTAAAACAAAGAACTGAAATTATATTAATGTTGTGGTGTTTGCCGAGCTTGGCAATGATCTTGCAGATGTTTCATCACCAGTCGAGGTGACATCCTCAGTGAGCAGTTGTTGGTGTTTCCCTCTGGCAGTGCTCGTGTTTATATAGGACCCCCTCGGCCTACATCAAGAATATCACAGACCATGAACTCAACAACACCACAGAACACCACAACCCGAGCTTCCAATATTCACCACTTCTATCGGCACTTGCCTGGATGAGCGCAGCTTCGAAGTAAACGTATTGTCAAAGTATGTATATGTCACCATATTACAACCCTGAGATTCATTTCCTTGCAGGCATTCATGGGAAGACAAAGAAATAAAATGTAATTTATGAAAAAACTATACATAAGTAAAGGCTGGCAAACAACCAATGTGCAAAAGAAGATAAATTGTGTAAATAAAAAATAATAAATAATTTAATGTTGGGATCATGAGTTGTCGAATCCTTGAAAGTGAGTCTGTAGGTTGTGGAATCAGGTCAGAGTTGTGGTGAGTAAAGTTCAGGAGCCTGATGGTTGTGGGGTAATAACTGTTCCTGAACCTGGTGGTGTGGGACCTGAGGCTCGTTGTGGTGAGTGAAGTTATCCACACTGGTTCAGGAGCCTGATGGTTGTGGGGTAATAACTGTTCCTGAACCTGGTGGTGTGGGACCTGAGGCTCGTTGTGGTGAGTGAAGTTATCCACACTGGTTCAGGAGCCTGATGGTTGTGGGGTAATAACTGTTCCTGAACCTGGTGGTGTGGGACCTGAGGCTCATTGTGGTGAGTGAAGTTATCCACACTGGTTCAGGAGCCTGATGGTTGTGGGGTAATAACTGTTCCTGAACCTGGTGGTGTGGGACCTGAGGCTCGTTGTGGTGAGTGAAGTTATCCACACTGGTTCAGGAGCCTGATGGTTGTGGGGTAATAACTGTTCCTGAACCTGGTGGTGTGGGACCTGAGGCTCGTTGTGGTGAGTGAAGTTATCCACACTGGTTCAGGAGCCTGATGGTTGTGGGGTAATAACTGTTCCTGAACCTGGTGGTGTGGGTCCTGAGGCTCATTGTGGTGAGTGAAGTTATCCACAGTGGTTCAGGAGCCTGATGGTTGAGGGGTAATAATTGTTCCTGAACCTGGTGGTGTGGGACCTGAGGCTCATTGTGGTGAGTGAAGTTATCCACACTGGTTCAGGAGCCTGATGGTTGTGGGGTAATAACTGTTCCTGAACCTGGTGGTGTGGGACCTGAGGCTCATTGTGGTGCGTGAAGTTATCCACACTGGTTCAGGAGCCTGATGGTTGTGGGGTAATAACTGTTCCTGAACCTGGTGGTGTGGGTCCTGAGGCTCGTTGTGGTGAGTGAAGTTATCCACACTGGTTCAGGAGCCTGATGGTTGAGGGGTAATAACTGTTCCTGAACCTGGTGGTGTGGGACCTGAGGCTCATTGTGGTGAGTGAAGTTATCCACAGTGGTTCAGGAGCCTGATGGTTGAGGGGTAATAACTGTTCCTGAACCTGGTGGTGTGGGACCTGAGGCTCATTGTGGGGAGTGAAGTTATCCACACTGGTTCAGGAGCCTGATGGTTGTGGGGTAATAACTGTTCCTGAACCTGGTGGTGTGGGACCTGAGGCTCATTGTGGTGAGTGAAGTTATCCACAGTGGTTCAGGAGCCTGATAGCTGAGGGGTAATAACTGTTCCTGAACCTGGTGGTGTGGGACCTGAGGCTCATTGTGGTGAGTGAAGTTATCCACAGTGGTTCAGGAGCCTGATGGTTGTGGGGTAATAACTGTTCCTGAACCTGGTGGTGTGGGACCCGAGTCTTCTGTACCTCCTGCCTGTAGAAGTGAGCAGAGAGCATGGTCTGGATGGTAGGGGTCCTTGATGATGGATGCACTTTCTCGCGGCAGCACTCAGAAGATTAGGGCTTCCCAATTTGGGGTCCATGACCCTTTGCCTAATGTATTGGTCCATGGCATAAAAAAGATTGGGAACAATGTAGATGGACTCAATGATGGGGACAGCTTTGCCTCTGTAGGCTTTTCCATTCCTGTGCACTGGTGTTTCCATACCAGGTTGTGATGCAGCCAGTCAATATACTCTCAACTACACATCGATAGAAGTTTGTCAAAGTTTTAGATGACATGCCGAATCTGTCTAAACTTCTGAGAAAGTAGAGGCATTATCTGTAGTTGCACTTACACGCTGGTCCCAGGACAGATCCTCTGATATGCCTCATGAAAAAAATTAATGTTACTGATCCTCTCCACCTTTGATCTCCTAATCAGGATTGGGAATGGCCTCTGGCTTCTTCCTCCTGTAGCCGATAGTCGGCTCTGATTTTGCTGACATTGAGTGAGAGGTTGTTGAGAATGAGAGCAAGACCTAGCTGGTGGTGGTTCTTGCTTAAAGACACTCAATTAGCTTTGCAAAATACTGTAGACTGAACGGTTTTTCCCTGTTCAGTTCTCTAACTTATGGTGATATCTCCCCCTTCCCCCTTCTCTCCTTTACCATTTCCCATTCTGGTTTCCCTCTCACTCCTCTTCTCCTCATCTCCCTCTGGGTTCCCTCCTCCTTCCCTTTCTTCCACGGTCCACCCTCTTCTCCTATCAGATTCTTTCTTCAGCCCTTTACCTTTTCAGCCTATTGGCTCCCTGCTTCTCATTTTGTCTCCCCCCTCCCCCCTTCACCCACCCATCTCCCCCTAACCTGGCCTCTCCCTATTGCCTACATAAACACAAGAGATTCTGCATTCGCTGGAAGTCCAGAGTAAGACACACAAAATGCTGAAGGAACTCAATCCTGAAAGGGTCTCAGCCCGGTACATTGACCGTTTACTCCTCTCCGTAGGTGCTGCCTGACCTGCTGAGTTCCTCCAGCATTTTGTGTGTGTAGTTACTTCACCTCTCAGTACTCCTTCCCCTCCTCCACCTTCTTATTCTGGCTTTCTCTCCCTTCTGTTCCGGTCCTAATGAAGGGTCTTGGCCCAATAGGTCGACTCTTGATTCTCTCCCATTAATGTGCAATTCATTGCCACAGGCGGCTGTGGAGACCAAGTCATTGGGTATATTTGAGGCAGAGGTCGATAGATTCTTGATTAGTCAGGGCATGAAGGGATACGGGGAGACGGCAGGAGATTCGGGCTGAGAGGGAAAATGGATCAGCCATGATGAAATGCAGAACAGACTCGATGGGCCAGATGGCCTAATTCTGCTCTGATATCTTATGGTCTTACGCTGCCTGACCTGCTGAGCTTCTCTATGTGTGTGTGGGTGTGTTGCTCTGGATTTCCAGCATCTGCAGAATCTCTTGTGTCCCTGTGCTGTTTGTTGTGAGGAGGACCGATGTTCGTTGTGAGATGCCCGCGCCAGCGCTCTGTTGACTAACAGCCACGTTTGTCTCTCATGCAGTCTGCGGGAAGCGGTACAAGAACCGGCCAGGGCTGAGCTACCACTACACCCACACCCACCTGGCTGAGGAGGAGGGCGAGGATGAGCTGGAGCGACACACTCTTCCCTTCCACCGCAAGAACAACCACAAACGTAAGCCTGGGACCTCGCCCCACCTGACTGCTCTGGGTATAGTTGGTGCTCTGCGCTCCGAATGAGGGACCACCCCGCCCCTCTGCATGCTGGGGTGGGGTCGATTGCTGTTCGTCCCCCATGGGGATGGAGACTCAATCAGACCCCACCCACGGGGACTTTGAACAATCTACCCTGGTTGGACAGATTCCTGGAGGTTTTGTCACATGACACCCCTGTGGCCATGCCCTAAACCAACCCTCATTGGTTGCCTGACACATCAATCACTACATTTCAGAAAGCTGATTGGCTGGTTTGGATGCCCACTAATAAAAAACATTGATTAAGTTGAATAAAAGTCCTGATGAAGTGTCTCAGCCTGAGACTTGTTTCTTTCCCATCACAGACGCTGCCTGCCTTGCTGAGTTCCTCCAGCATTTTGTGTGTTGCTTAGTGTAAGAACCAGAGTTTTAAAAACATTTCCTTAATGCACTGATGGTTTTAGCTCCCAGCGTTTCTGCCCATGGCTGTTTCTTGGAGATTAGTTGTTCTGGGGGGATTCTTGGAGAGATGGTACCACCCACCTGGACTGATTCCGGAGACCACCCATCCTAGGGGTGGCCGACACAACGGTGGAGGGGATGCCAGTTGGGTGGGAGCTGTGGCGGGTGGTCACCTCATTGCAGTTGGGAAGGAGGAGCCCTTATCCCCCATCCTAGCCCCATTCCGGACAACTGGGATGTAAGGTAACCGCGTGAAGATCCGACTTGACACCAGACCATAGCCAATCCCTGGGACGCAAGACAGAGGAACACCACTCTCTCAGCGCTTCAGAAATCCCTTTGCATTCGACGGGAGAGCGGGTGTAATGATAACACAGCCCCCAGAAGACGTCAATGCCCTGGCACTGACCTCAGTGCTGCAGGACCAGGCTTGGACCTGAAACCTGTGTCGCTGTGGGTCAAAGTTACCTCCAGTGCCCCTGCCTGCTGCCGGGGTCCTGCTTTCCAGAGCCAGCATCTGTTTCTGCATGTGTGTCTCCATCGTATAAAACAGATATTGCTTCGATTGTTTTCTGGAATGTCTATCTTCACACACTTACCCTCCGCACAACCGGAGAGCTGCCGTGAATCACTTCCGGAATAATGCATTGCCGGGGGAAAGGTGAATGGTGTGACTTATACTGGAATGATTGCCTGGTCTCGTGGTGTTTCTGCAGTGCCTGCATTTGCAGCCTGCTTGCTTCCTGCTCAAAGCCACCAGTTGGTATTTACCACAGGGTAAGCTGCAAGAGGAGAGTTTCTTCAGTTCCCCACCACCCCGTGGTCCTGGGTGCCAGAGTACACGCAGACGCTTTGTGTGAGAAATCATAGTTCATGTCGTGCCAGTACCCTGTGTGTTGTATGATGGGTGTGAAAAACTAATGCAGCTATTCCCTCCAGTGTCAATACAGGAGGGTCCTGCGTGAGTAGTTACATCTTGCAGGGTTCAAATGACTTCCGGACTTGTTGGTTAAGTCAACTCCTTTCCCTGTCATTCCGTAACCACCTCCTTCGAATAAATCAAAATCACCTGAAAAGGAGAAATTCCTTTCTTCCTTCTGGGTGGAATATTGGGGACCGGTAATAACTTCAGAAGTTCTAAGAGCTAATGGAGATGTCTATTTAATCTCTTTCCCTCACACACTCCCCCTCTCTCTCCCCCCTCTCTCTCCTCCCTCTCTCTCCCTCCTCCCTCTCTCTCCCTCCTCCCTCTCCCTCCTCCCTCTCCCCCTCTACCCCTCTCTCTTTCTCTCCCACTCACATTGTCTCCACCCCTCTCTCTTCCTCATCCACTCTCTCTCATTCCCTTTCTATCTCTCTTCCACACCCCCTCTCCCTCTCTCCCACTGTCTCACTCTCTCTCCCATTTCTGTCTCAATCTCTCCCTCGCTATCCCTCTCTCCTCTTTCTTCCTCTCCCTCTCTCCCCCTCCCCACTACCCCTCTCCTCCACTACCCCTTTCTCCCTTCTACCCCCTCCCCTTTCTTCCCCTTCCCCTCCCCTCCCCTCCCTCTCCCCTCCCTCTCCTCTCCTCTCTCCCCCTCCCTCTTCATCCCCCTCTCCCCCTCTCCCTCTCCCCTCTCCCCCTCTCCCCCTCTCCCCCTCTCCCCTTCTCCCCCTCTCCCCTTCTCCCCCTCTCCCCCTCTCCCCTTCTCCCCCTCTCCCCCTCTCCCCTTCTCCCCCTCTCCTCCTCTCCCCCTCTCCCCCTCTCCCCCTCTCCCCCTCTCCCCCTCTCCCCCTCTCCCCCTCTCCCCCTCTCCCCCTTCCCCCTCTCCCCCTTCCCCCCTCTCCCCCTTCCCCCCTCTCCCCCTTCCCCCCTCTCCCCCTTCCCCTCTCTCCCCCTTCCCCCCTCTCCCCCTTCCCCTCTCTCCCCCTTCCCCTCTCTCCCCCTTCCCCTCTCCCCCTTCTTCCCCTCTCCCCCCTCTTCCCTCCCTCTCCCTCTAGTTGAAAAAGTTCTTTGTCATCTCCGTTCTAAAGGGACGTCCCTCCATTCTGAGGCTGTGTCCTCTGGTCTTAGACTCCCCCTCATAGATACGCCCTCTGCACATCCACTTCCAACGTTTAATATGTTTCAATGAGAAATACCGCTCCCCCACCCCACCATTCTTCTCAATTCCATTACGGGCCCGGAGCCATCAAACACTCCTCGTATGAAAAGCTTTCCAGTCCTGATCCTGAAGAAGGGTCTCGGCCCAGAATGTCATCTGTTTATTCCTCTCCGTAGATGCTGCCTGACCTGCCGAGTTCCTCCAGCATGTGTGTGTTGCTTTGCTGATATTTCAGTGGAAGTGCTCCTGAACTCTCTCCTCTCCCGCCACACTGCCGCCATTCCCCGCTGCAGTGCTTCGCTACAGACAGGAAGCCGGCCGATGGGTATGGGTGGTGTTTACGTAGGAGTGGAGTAAACGTGGTGGCAGGATTAGGCATCTTTTCACTGAGTCACCTTAGCTGCGGTATGCGCTGGGCGGCTTGGTGTGGGAGCGATGCACCAGGCCGCCCAGGTGAAAAGTCTGCGCACTCAGAAGCCCACACAAGAGTAAAGAATATTGACTCAGCCTGTGATCAGAGCGCTGCAAGCACACTGGCCACAATCTTCCAATCGATCTGATGCTGTTTAGCTGTCTTCTATTCCGTCCCTGGAAGACAAATCTCTCCCTTCCCCTCCTGTCCTGGGTTCTGGTCAGAGGGCATACTGTTCCACTCCCAGTCCAGATGCAGAGCTTTGACCTGAATGACAACAGCTCCCTCTACCCCTGCCACCCCACTGAGGCTGCTCTGAGTCACCCTGGCAGATTGTTTGTTTGCTCCGGACTCTGGTGTCTGCAGTCTCTTCTCTGCTAGACGTTCTGTTTGGGAAGGAGAAATATCACCCCCATTTCATAGAACAGAACAGTACAGCATAGAAACAGGCCAATTGGCCCACAGCGTTGTGCTGAACCAGTTAAAAAGCAGATCAAAAACACCCAAATACTATTCCCTCCTACCTACACCATGTCCACATCCCTCCACCTTCCTCACATCTATATGCCTATCCAAATGTTTCTTAAAAGCCTCTAATGTATTTGCCTCTACCACCAGACCAGGCAGCACATTCCAGACATCCACCACTCTCTGAGTAAAAAAATTACCCCTCACATCCCCCTTGAACCTACCCCCTCTCACCTTCAATACATGCCCTCTGGTATTAGACATTTCTACCCTGGGAAACAGATACTCTCTGTCCACTCGATCTGCCTCTCATAATCTTGTAAACCTCTATCAGATCTCCCCTCAGCCTCCAACACTCCAGAGAAAACAACCCAAGTTTATTCAGCCTCTCACAATAGCACACGCCCTCTAAACCAGGCAGCATCCTGGTAAACCTCTTCTGCACCCTCTCCAAAGCCTCAACATCATTCCTATATTGGGGTGACCAGAACTGTTTGCAATACTCCAGATGTGATCTAACCAGAGTTTTATAAAGTTGAAACATAACCTCCTGACTTTTCCTTGTGGGGGAAAAAAAGGGTGAGGAGACAATAATTCTGGAGGATGTTCCCATTCCCATAGCAAAGAGTGGTGATCCTGTGCGTGGCCATCCCTACTGAGTATTATACCAGCAGCACTGTGGCCCCTGGAGTCTCTGAAAACAATGCCTTTCTGGAAATTCCTTGAGAGTAAGATTAGCTTTATTTGTCGCGTGTACATTGACGCATACAGTGCAATATGCCATTTGCATCAGAGCAAATCAGCCATTATTGCACCGTGCAGCCTGCAACTTTTGCCACATTTCTGGTCCCTAAATGTGTAGATCAGTGAAAAGAACACAACACCTGTGCTCTCTCCAAACCGTTTGCAGTCAGGGCTCACGAGGGATGCTGCTGGAATATTTAGGGGAGCAAATGCTTTGCGCGATGCATTTCTGTCCGCTGCTGATCATCCCGTCGAATCACTCGACGCACGCGTCTGGCTGGGCTCCAGACCCACGGTCTGGCCGTGGATTCCGAACGTTCCCAGCCTCAGCGTTCTCCAAGTAACTCTCGCCAGGAGAGCCCCGTCCACCCGCAGTGTTTGGGGAAGGGCTCTTCGATCTCAAGGGGGCTTCACACTTCCCGTACAATCATAGAAATTTACAGTTGTGTTTGTGATGATTGGCTCGGCAAAGCACTGGTAAGCAGCTGCAGTTCTTCAAAGTCATCAGAATCAGGTTTAATATCACCAGCAAATGTCGTGAGATTTGTTGATTTTGTGGCAGCAGTATAATGCAGTACATAATAATTAAAGCTACAAATTACAATAAGAAATATATATAAAAATGAAAATTAATAAGCAGTGCAAAAAGAGAAAAGGAAGTAGTGAGGTAGTGTTCATGGGTTCAATGTCCATTCAGAAATCTTATGGCAGAGGGGAAGAAGCTGTTCCTGAGTCATTGAGTGTGTGTCTTCAGGCTCCTGTACCTCCTCCCTGATGGTAACAATGAGAAGAGGGCATGTCCTGGGTGCTGGAGCTTCTTAATGATGGACGCCGCCTTTTTGGGGCATCGCTCCTTGAAGATGTCCTGGATACTACGGAGACCAGTGCCCGTGATGGAGCTGACCGAGTTCACAACTCTCTGCAGCTTACTTCGATCCTGTGCAATAGCAACCCACCACCCATACCAGACGGTGATGCTCTCCACAGTACCTCTGTAGAAATTTGTGAGTGTTTTGGTGACAAACCAAATCTCCTCAAACTCCTAATGAAATATAGACACTGTTGTGCCTTCTTTGTAGCTGCAGCTGTATGTTAGGCTCAGGCTAGTTCCTCAGAGATGTTGACACCAGGAACTTGAAATTGCTCACTCTCTCCACATCTGATCCCTCTATGATGATTGGTGTGTGTTCCCTCATCTTACCCTTCCTGAAGTCCATAATCAGTCCTTTGGTCTTACTGACATGAGTGGAAGGTTGTTGCTGTGACACCACTCAACTAGCTGGTATGTCTCGCTCCTGTACGCTCTCTTGTCACCACCTGAGATTCTGCCAACAATGGTTGTGTTGTCAGCAAATTTATAGATGGCACGAGCTGTGCCTAGCCAGGCAGTTGTGGCCACAATCATCATGAGGAATGCTGAGACATCCAGCACTGAGTCATGTTTGCTACTCTCACTTTCAACTCAGTGGAGCTGGTGGCTTCCCACACTTTCAAACTCATCAGCTTTAACTGGAAGGTTTACAATATTCTCTACCGTCCCTCCTTCCTTTCCAGTCCTGATGAAGGATCTCGGCCCAAAACGTCAACTGTTTCTTTATCTCTATAGACACTGCCTGACCTGCTGAGCTCCTCCAGTGTCTTGTGAGTGTTCTTCTACCACCTGTTGGATCCGATGATACGAATCCAGAGGTTCTTCACAAGTTAACGTGTTTACTTACTGCCCATAACACTGCTGGGCAGCCACCAAGGTCCTCCACATCTCTCTCTGTCCTTGGCCTTCTTCTCTATTGTGCCCCAGGTGTGGTTCAGGGTCTTCATTTCTGTGCCTACGGTACGGTGCCAAATTGTCTTTGGTCTCCCACATTTCCTCTGCCCTTCAGGGGTCCAATGAAGTGCTGTCTTGATGATGGAGCTGGCCTCTCTTCTCATCACGTGCCCAACCCATCTCCAACGTTTCCTCATGATGATGGTGACCATGCCCTCTTGGTGACACTCAAGGAGTAGGGTGTGGTTGGAGATCTTTCTTGGCCAGAAAATACAAAGGATCTTCCGGAATCTCATGGTGTAGAATGACGACAGCTTGGCAAGATTGCTCTCTGTCACATTCCTGCATTCTGACCCGTACAAGAGTGTGGACAGAACACAGCTCCAGTACAGCCTCACCTTGGAGTGGACGCTCTACTTGGTGATCCCCATATGTTGCTCGTTGATCTGGCGACGTTAACGTGGGAATCTCCTGTAATTTTTAGGTCTGCAGGCAGCGTGGACTGATGACAGCCATAATGGAATGGTGGAACAGACTTAGTGGAAGAATGGCCAAATTTTGCTCCTTTGGCTTATGGTCTTGTGGGTGGGACGGCTTGACCGGACTGGGTTAAATCACTCCTTGTATCACAGAATGGTTGCAACACCAGCGGCTTCATAGTTGGAATCTGTTACTATTTTCCCTTGAACTAACTCGATGCTCTCGTGTGATGAAATGATCTTTGTGTACAGCATACAACAAAAAAAGCTTTTGACTGTAATGTAACCGGACTACAGCGTCATCAATCAGGTTTCAGTCCCCGCCGTTGTCTGTCGGGGGGAGGGGGTTTGCACCTTCTCCCCGTGACCACACGGGTTTCATCCGGGTGGTCCAGTTTCCTGCCACATTCCAAAGACATGCGGGTTAGGATTAGTAACGTGGGCATTGGTGTGATGGCATCGGACGCTCGGGGGCCTCCCCAGCACATCCTTGGGCAGAGTTCATCGTTGGTGCTGTTAAGCCTACTCTGGAGTTAGAGACAGGACACTCTCAACGGTGTTTCTGTAAAATTCAACTAAGATGGGGGGTGAGGGGGTGAGGGGGCCTCAATTGCCTCAAATTCCTCAGCAAGTGGAGACGCTGCTGTGTCTTCTTGTGCAGGGAGGCGATTTGAGGGACCAGGCGTGGTCATCAGTGAGGAGAGCTCCCAGGAACTCCGTGCACTTAACTCTCTCTGTGCAGGTGCTACGTATTCACAGAGGGAGATGTCTTCATTTGCACCTTCCTGAAGTCCACAATGATTTCCTTGTACATGTATAAGTGACAAATCTGAATCTGATTTGACCAGTGAAGGATTAAACCCAGGGTTGGTCCAATCCACTAGGTGGGTGGGAAGATGCTGTGGTTTCTGTTGTGAGGAGTTCATCCCAATGATATGGGGAAATCTCTGTCCCTCTATCAGTACGAGCGGTGATTGATAAGTTTGTGGCCTAAGGTAGAAGTCAATTTTAGAAAACCTAGCACACTTATTTTTCCTACAGTTAAACACTGAGCCCAGCGGTCGTGGAGTGTAGAAATCGGCATCTTGGACCTCCAGAAAGTGGTCCACAGCAGGGGTGATTGATAAGTTTGTGGCCTAAAGTACAAGGAAATGGGGAGAAACTTCAAACTTGCTGCATTTTCATTCAGAGTTGAATTGAACGTGCACGTAATGAGAGCTGTATAACTCATCTCCTTCTACCTTAGGCCACAAACTTATCAATCACCCCTGCTGTGGACCACTTCTACAAAGAAGGGATCCGTATGCTCCACGACCGCTGGACTAAGTGTGTACATGTAGGAGGGGACTATGTTGGAAAATAAATGTGCTAGGTTTTCTAAAATCAACTCCTTCTACCTTAGGCCACGAACTTATCAATCACCCCTCATAAATAGACTGTTTGGTTGCTATTGTGTGTGTGTGTGTGTGTGTGTGTGTGAAACAGTTTTCATGTGTGTGTGCACACATGTGTGATTAAAGATTTAATATAATATTTATTTACATATAGTGCAGGAAAGGTCCTCCTGGCCTTTCGAACCATGCCGCTCAGCATTACCCCCTGGTTAATCGCCCAGAGGACACAGCCTCAGAATGGTTAGTTAGTTACTGCCTGTTATGCCGCTGGTGCTTGGGGCAGCGATGGAGGTCCTCCATCTCTGTCTGTCTTTGGCCATTTTGTGCCCCAGGCGTGCCTCAGGGGCCTCATTTCTGCATCTACAGTACAGTGCCAAGTTGTCTTTGGTCTCCCCTATTTCCTCCGCCCTTCAGGGGTCCAGTGAAGATCCGTCTTGACAACGGAGTAGGCCTCTCTTCTCATCTTGTGCCCAACCCAACCCATCTCCAACATTTCCTCGTGATGATTGTGGCCGTGTCCTCTTGGTGACACTGAACGACTAGCATGTGGTTGGAGATCTTTCTTGGCCAGAAAATTCTGAGGATCTTCCAGAGGGTCGTGGTGTGGAATGACAAGGTCACTCTCTGACAAGCTTGGCAAGGTCACTCCCTGTCATGCACCGTACAAGAGTGTGGACAGAACACAGCTCTGGTACAACTTCACCTTGGAGTGGACGCTGTACTTGGTTGATCCCCATAGGTTGCTCATTGATCCTGAGTCTGCACTGGGTGTTGTCCTTGGTCCCACCATTCTGCCAGGTAGGTGAATCTGCTGCTGTTGGTTAAGTTGATGCCATAAGTTCTGGTGGGAGGAAGAGACTCTACATGGAGGGTTGTGGTCTCAGTCTTTCTCTGGTTAACTCCAAATTCAACTTGTCCAAGAAAAAGGTAAAAAATCTGGTGTTATGGTTATTCAATAGATATTCAAAGTTCAAGGTAAATTTATTATCTAAGTACTTATATCTCACCGGGTACAACCTTGAGATTAATTTTCTTGCTGGCATTCAGAAATACGATAGAATCACGGAAAAACTTCACGCAAATACTGACAAACAACCGTAGTCCAAAATAAGACAAACTGTGCAAATACAAGAAAAATAGTAGTCATAGTCATAGTCATACTTTATTGATCCCGGGGGAAATTGGTGTTCGTTACAGTTGCACCATAAATAATTAAATAGTAATAGGACCATAAATAGTTAAATAGTAATATGTAAATTATGCCAGGAAATAAGTCCAGGACCAGCCTATTGGCTCAGGGTGTCTGACCCTCCAAGGGAAGAGTTGTAAAGTTTGATGGCCACAGGCAGGAATGACTTCCTATGATGCTCTGTGTTGCATCTCGGTGGAATGAGTCTCTGGCTGAATGTACTCCTGTGTCCTATAATACTGTATAAGTTAATAAATAAAACTGAGGACATGAGTTGTGGAGTCCTTCAAAGTGGGTCCCTAAGAATGTAGAGGTGCTGCAATGCCTTCTTCGTAATGGCACTTGCGTGATAGACCCAGGACAGATCCTCTGAAATGATAACACCAAGGAATTTAAAGTCACTCATCCTCTCCACCTCCAGTCCCCTAATGAGGACTGGTTTATGGACCTCACCAATTCCTTCCTCCTGTCGTTAATAATCAGCTCTTTGGCTTTGCTGACATTGAGAGAGAAAGGTTGCTAACATTGCATTTGCCATCCTCACCGCTGAGTCAACCTGCAAGTTAACCTTTTAGGGAATCCCGAACAAGGACTCCCAGGTCCCTTTGCACTTCGAATTTTTGAATTTCTCTCCATTTAGAAAATGGTCTTTGCTTTTACTCCTTCCACCAAGGTGCATGACCAACCTTTTTCAGCCAGAGGGTGGTGAATATGTGGAATCTGTTGCCACAGCCAGCTGTGGAGGCCAAGTCATTACATATATTTAAGGCAAAGAATGATAGATTCTTGATTAGCTTGGGCATGAAGGGTTATGGGGAGAAGTCAGGAGATTGGGGCTGAGAGGGAAAATGGATCAGCCATGATGAAATGGGCCAAATGGCCCAACTCTGCTCCTGTATCGTACGGTCTAGGACCACACATTCCCCGACATTGTATTCCACCTACCACTTCTTTGCCTATTCTTCTGATCTGTCCAACTGTCTTAAGTCCTTCTGCAGTCTCCCTGCTTCCTCAGCACTACCCGCCCCTCCACCAATCTCTGTATTGTCTGCAAACTTGGCCATAAAGCCACGTAAAAGGAAGTGGTCTGGACACCAACCCTTGTGGAATACCACTCGTCACCCACAGCCAATCAGAAAAGGCTCCCTTTACTCCCAACTCTCTGCCTCCTGCCAATCGGCTAATCCCCTATCCACGTTGTCAGCAAACTAAACTATGTTACAAGAACGAAGAGAGAAAGACAAAGAACAAAGATGTCGAGGCATCTCGTACTCAGACTAGAGCATAAAGGCACATTTCACTGATAAAGACGTAATCCATGAAGCAGCCATTTTCAGTAGTGTGACATAGGCATTCTTCTAGGGTGCATCACAACCTGGTATGGAAGTTGTCCTGTCCAAGACCGAAAGAAGCTGCAGAAGATCGTGAACACAGCGCAGCACATCACACAAACCAATCTTCCGTCCTTGGACTCACTTTACACCGCACGCTGTCGGAGCAGTGCTGCCAGGATAATCAAGGACACGACCTACCCAGCCAACACACTTTTCGTCCCTCTTCCCTCTGGGAGAAGGCTCAGGAGCTTGAAGACTCGTACGGCCAGATTTGGGAACAGCTTCTTTCCAACTGTGGTAAGACTGCTGAACGGATCCTGACCCGGATCTGGGCCGTACCCTCCAAATATCTGGACCTGCCTCTCGGTTTTTTTACACTACCTTACTTTCCATTTTTCTCTTTTCTATTTATGATTTATTATTTAAATTTTTAATATTTACTAATTTTTACTATTTTTATTATTTAATATTTGTAATCCAGGGAGCGGGAAGCGCAGAATCAAATATCACTGTGATGATTGTACATTCTAGTACCAATTGTTTGGCGACTATAAAGTATAGGCTGCAGGGAAACTTCTAGAAAAGTAAGAATCAGCTCTAGTACATTTCCTGGAAATTCACTGAACAATCACTCGCATATAGGCAATTGCGTAAAATAAGCACAGGAAAGTTAAACTACAAGGAAAAATAACAACTCTACCCCCTAAGCCAACTCACCTTTTAAAAACACAAACAAGAGAAAATCTGCAGTTGCTGGAAATCCAGAGTAACACACACAAAATGCTGGAGGAACTCAGCAGGTCAGACAGTGTCGATGGTCAGAGTAACACACACAAAATGCTGGAGGAACTCAGCGGGTCAGACAGTGTCGATGGTCAGAGTAACACACACAAAATGCTGGAGGAACTCAGCGGGTCAGACAGTGTCGATGGTCAGAGTAACACACACAAAATGCTGAAGGAACTCAGCAGGTCAGACAGTGTCGATGGTCAGAGTAACACACACAAAATGCTGGAGGAACTCAGCAGGTCAGACAGTGTCGATGGTCAGAGTAACACACACAAAATGCTGGAGGAACTCAGCAGGTCAGACAGTGTCGATGGTCAGAGTAACACACACAAAATGCTGGAGGAACTCAGCGGGTCAGACAGTGTCGATGGTCAGAGTAACACACACAAAATGCTGAAGGAACTCAGCAGGTCAGACAGTGTCGATGGTCAGAGTAACACACACAAAATGCTGGAGGAACTCAGCAGGTCAGACAGTGTCGATGGTCAGAGTAACACACACAAAATGCTGGAGGAACTCAGCAGGTCAGACAGTGTCGATGGTCAGAGTAACACACACAAAATGCTGGAGGAACTCAGCGGGTCAGACAGTGTCGATGGTCAGAGTAACACACACAAAATGCTGGAGGAACTCAGCAGGTCAGACAGTGTCGATGGTCAGAGTAACACACACAAAATGCTGGAGGAACTCAGCAGGTCAGACTGTCGATGGTCAGAGTAACACACGCAAAATGCTGGAGGAACTCAGCAGGTCAGACAGTGTCGATGGTCAGAGTAACACACACAAAATGCTGGAGGAACTCAGCAGGTCAGACAGTGTCAATGGTCAGAGTAACACACACAAAATGCTGGAGGAACTCAGCGGGTCAGACAGTGTCTCAGGTCAGAGTAACACACACAAAGTGCTGGAGGAACTCAGCAGGTCAGACAGTGTCGATGGTCAGAGTAACACACACAAAATGCTGGAGAACTCAGCGGGTCAGACAGTGTCTATGGACAGAGCAACACACACAAAATGCTGAATTCAGTAGGCCAGGCAGCATCTATGGAAAAAAGGACCTTCGGAAGGGTCTCATCCTGAAACGTCAACTGTCTTTTTTCCAGAGATGCTGCCTGGCCTGCTGAGTTCCTCCAACATTTTGAGTGTGTTGTACACATCTTGTAAAAAAAAAATGAATTATAAGTGTGTTACAGTGATAATAGGAATAATTGGAGAGGTTCAAAGGAGGTGCATGAAAATGGCTCTGGGATTGAAGGACTTGTCGTATGAGAAGTGTTCGATGGCTCTTGGCCTCTACTCACTGGAATTCAGAAGAATTGTGGGGGGGGGGGTGGTGGAGATCTCATTGAAACCTATCGAACATTGAAGGGCCTCAATAGAGTGGATGTGGAGAGAGTGTTTCCTATGGTGGGAGAGTCCAAGACCAGAGGACATAGCTTCAGAATAGAGGGGCATTCTTTTAGAACGGAGATGACAAGGAATGTCTTTAGCCAGAGAGTGGTGAATCTGTGGAATTTGTTACCACAGGCAGCTGTGGAGGCCAAGGCATTGGGCATACTTAAGGCAGACATTGATAGTTTCTTGATTAGTCAGGCATGAAGGGATATGGGGAGAAGGCTGGAGATTGGGGCTGAGAGGGAAAATGGATCTACAGTTATATTAATAGCATAAGGATAGTGAGGGATAAAATTGGTCCCTTAGAGAATCAGAGTGGACGGCTATGTACGGTGCCAAAAGAGATGGGGGAGATTTTGAACAATTTCTTTTCTTCGGTATTCACTAAAGAGAAGGATATTGAATTGTGTAAGGTAAGGGAAACAAGTAGGGTAGTTATGCAACGTATGACGATTAAAGAAGAGGAAGTACTGGCGCATTTAAGGAATATAAAAGTGGATAAGTCTCCGGGTCCGGACAAGATATTCCCTAGGACCTTGAGGGAAGTTAGTGTGGAAATAGCAGGGGCTCTGACAGAAATATTTCAAATGTCATTAGAAACGGGGATGGTGCCGGAGGATTGGCGTATTGCTCATGTGGTTCCATTGTTTAAAAAGGGTTCTAAGAGTAAACCTAGCAATTATCGGCCTGTGAGTTTGACATCAGTGGTGGGTAAATTGATGGAGAGTATTCTTAGAGATGGTATATATAATTATCTGGATAGACAGGGTCTGATTAGGAACAGTCAACGTGGATTTGTGCGTGGAAGGTCATGTTTGACAAATCTTATTGAATTTTTTGATGAGGTTACTAGGAAAGTTGACAAGGGTAAAGTGGTGGATGTTGTCTATATGGACTTCAGTAAGGCCTTTGACAAGGTTCCACATGGAAGGTTAGTTAGGAAGGTTCAGTCATTAGGTATTAATATTGAAGTAGTAAAATGGATTCAGCAGTGGCTGGATGGGAGATGCCAGAGAGTAGTGGTGGATAACTGTTTGTCAGATTGGAGGCTGGTGGCTAGTGGTGTGCCTCAGGGATCTGTACTGGGTCCAATGTTGTTTGTCATATATATTAATGATCTGGATGATGGGGTGGTAAATTGGATTAGTAAGTATGCAGATGAAACTAAATAGGTGGTGTTGCGGATAATGAAGTAGGTTTTCAAAGCTTGCAGAGAGACTTAGGCCAGTTAGAAGAGTGGGCTGAAAGATGGCAGATGGAGTTTAATGCTGATAAGTGTGAGGTGCTACATTTTGGTAGGACTAATCAAAATAGGACATGCATGGTAAATGGTAGGGCATTGAAGAATGCTGTAGAACAGAGGGATCTAGGAAAAATGGTGCATAGTTCCCTGAAGGTGGAATCTCGTGTGGATAGGGTGGTGAAGAAAGCTTTTGGTATGTTGGCCTTTTTATTAATGAAAGCATTGAGTATAGGAGTTGGGATGTAATGTTGAAATTGTATAAGGCATTGGTAAGGCCAAATTTGGAGTATTGTGTACAGTTCTGGTCACCGAATTATAGGAATGATGTCAATAAAATTGAGAGAGTACAAAGGAGATTTACTAAAATGTTGCCTGGGTTTCAGCTCCTAAGTTACAGAGAAAGGTTGAGCAAGTTAGGTCTTTATTCTTTGGAGCGTAGAAGGTTGAGGGGGAACTTGATAGAGGTGTTTAAAATTATGAGGGGGATTGATAGAGTTCACGCTTTGTCCATTGAGAATGGGGGAGATTCAAACAAGAGGACATGAGTTGAGAGTTAAAGGGCAAAAGTTTAGGGGTAACATGAGGGGGAACTTCTTTACTCAGAGAGTGGTAGCTGTGTGGAACGAGCTTCCAGCAGAAGTGGTTGAGGCAGGTTTGATGTTGTCATTTAAAGTTAAATTGAATAGATATATGGACAGGAAAGGAATGGAGGGTTATGGGCTGAGTGCAGGTCAGTGGGACTAGGTGAGAGTAAGAGTTCGGCACGGACTAGAAGGGCCGAGATGGCCTGTTTCCGTGCTGTAATTGTTATATGGTTATATGGATCAGTCATGATGAAATGGCAGATAAGACTCAATGGACTGAATGGCCTAATTCGGCTCCTATATCCTATGATTTTATGGTGTAATACATTTTATCGGAACCTCCCTCCCCTCTGTGGACTCTATCTCTCTGTAATGCCCATCACAAAAACCAGCCTCCCTTCTCTGGACTCTAACTACACTTCTCTCTACTTCAGTAAAGCAGCCAGCATAAGCAAACATCTCACGTACTACAGACGTTCTCTCTCCTCCCCTCTTACATCGGATGGAAGATACAAAAGCCTGAAAGGATGTACCACCTGGCTCCAGGACTGCTGTTATCAGACCTCTTACACAATGATGTTGACTCCTGACCTCACACTGTATCGATTACCTGCACTGCTCTCTCTGTAGCTGTACACTTTATTCTGCATTGTTATTGCTTTACCTTGTTCTAGCTCAATGCACTGTGTAATAATCTGATCTGTGTGAACAACTTTTCACTGTAGCACCATACATGTGATGCCAGTCAACCAATTCTAATCTACAGCAATCCGGAAAATGAAGAAGGGTCTTGGCCCAAAATATCAACTGTTTATTCATTTCCATAAGTGCTGCCTGGCCTGCTGAATCTCTCCATCATTTTGCGTGTGTTCTTTTTACTGTCTGTTACGCGGCTGGTGTTTAGGGCAGCAGTGAATGTCCTCCATCTCTGGCAGAGTTCAGGGCTTCCTTCATCGTGTCAGTAGTTTCCTCTTGGTTTTCACTGCTGTCAGTCACGTAAGTCCCGGGTGGAGACTCAGATCTGGAAGGATTCTTCATTGCTGTTTCCATAACAGTTCTGTCTGACCAGTCAGGGTTGTTAGCCCTGAGCTGAACCCTCAAACCTGGAGGACTGGGGGAACCACTCTTTGTCTGCCCTCTACCCTTTGACCTGTTTGATGTGGGCGACCCTACCAAGAGCCAAAGCATAAATCCCGGACTCCAGCCAACACAGCTCTCCAGGTCATTGAGGCATGCGAGCCTCCGAACCCAAAGACAAGGTTGTGGTCCCCTTGGAGGACTTTGTTTTGTGTGTACTCATCCGCTTTGGGCAACAAGGCAGCCCGACTACTGCGCCAGCGACCCGGCTTCAGTTCTCACTGCTGTCCGTACGTCCCCCCGTGACTGCGGGGGTTTCCCCCCACAGTCCAAAGATGTACCAGTTAGAATGTTAATTGGTCACTTGGGTGTAACTGGGCGACGTGGGCCTGTGGGCCAGAAGGTCCTGTTACCGTGCTGTGTCTCTAAACACTTCACCTAAATAAATGTGACCAGGATTCTAGCAATTTTACTGTACATAGAGGCAGGTTACCTAGAAACTCAAGTGAATCAGGTCCTGTTTAAACACGTTCCCTGACCATCCCCTCCAACAGTCTTGGGGGAGAAAGCCAACACTCCATGCTATTTGCATCTTTTCTGTCCCTGGCTCTCATTGTTGAGCCCTTTGTCGAAGATATGTGTCTGCCTGAAGGGTCTTGGAGAGATACAGCCCAGGGACAGGCCGTTCGGCCCATAGTGGATGCTGACCATCAACCATCTCACGCTGTTAGATTTCCCATCAAATCCACCCCCCCCCCCACACAACCCCGGCGCAGATTCCACAGATGTACTCACTCAGTGATTCACCTCTTCCCCTCTGCCTTCCGATTTCTGAATGGACATTGAACCCATGAACACCACCTCACTATTTATTTCTGTTTTTTGTACTACAGTACCTATTTAATTTAACTATTTATATATATATATATTTACTATAACTCACAGTTTTCTCTCTATTATCGTGTACTGCAATGTACTGCTGCCGCAAAGACAACAAGTTTCATGACCTATACTGGTGATGATAAACTTGGTTCTGATCCACAATGAGGATGATATACGATGGCCAACCAGCTCGCCAATCTCACACGTGTTTGGGTTGCAGGAGGGAGCTGGAGTAACTGCGAGGGAGCCCGCGCAGCCACAGGGAGAAGGCGTAAACTCTACCCTGGCGCGTGTGAGTGTGTGATCAGAGCCCTCAGTGGGGTTGCCGGGGGGAGGTGGGGGGGTTGTTGGTCTGCCTTGGGATTTGCAGAATCGTAAGTGTGTGAGTCGCTTCTGAGCCAATTAGGAATCCTGATGAAGGGTCTCAACTGTTTATTCCTCTGCAAACATGAGGAAGTCTGCAGAAGCTGGAACTTCAAGTAACACACACAGAAATTGCTGGTGAACGCAGCAGGCCAGGCAGCACCCATAGGAAGAGGTACAGTCGACGTTTTGGGCCGAGACCCTTCATCAGGACTAACTGAAAGAAGAGATAGTAAACCTCTTCACCAGCATTTTTTGTGTGTTATTTATATCCTCTGGCCTGGCCTGCTGAGTTCCTCCAGCATTGTGTGTGTGTGTGTGTGTGTGTGTGTGTGTGTGTGTGTTGCTCTGGATTTCCAGCATCCACAGAATCTCTCATGCTATGTCAATTCCCAATATTGTGCTGTATCTCCTAAATAAAACAAAGCACACATACTGCTGGAGGAGCTCAGAAGAGAGGGTGCCTCTGTGGAGGCAGAGAGTTTAGTTGACGTTTTAGATCATAGTTACTGCCTGTTACACCCTGGTGCTTTAGGGCAGAAATGAAGTCTGTCTGTCCTTGGCCATCTTCACTACTGCGCCCCAGGTGCGGGTCAGGGTCCTCATTTTTGCCTTTATGGTACGGCACCAAGTTGCCTTTGGTCTCCCACGTTTCCTCCTTCCTTCGGGGTCCCAGTGAAGAGCTGATGGAATTGCCCTCTCTTCTCATCATGTGCCCAATCCATCTCCAGTATTTCCTCATGATTATGGTGGCCATGTCGTCTTGGTGACACTGAAGGAGTCGGGCCATGCTGGAGATCTTTCTTGGCCAGAAAACATGGAAGACCTCCTGGAGGCTCATGGTGCAGAATGGCGATGTTTTGGAACGACTCTGCTTTAGTTGTGGAATGTCCACAGTCCCTTTGGGTCCACAGATGCTGCTCAGCAGGCTGAGTCCCTTCAGCAGTTTGTTTTGTTGCTCCAGGTTCTAGCATCTGCAGCGTTCTGTGTCTCTGAATTTTTTTTCCAGTGTGGGTTCAAAGTTTCAAAGTGCGTCTTGATTTCAGTGTATATATACAGTGTACAACCTGAAATTCGTCCTCTTCACAGACATCCACGAAACAGAAAAAACATAGAATGAATGACAGAAACATTGAAGCCCCAAAGACCCCTCCCTTCACACAAGCATCAGGAAAAGTACCGACCCCCTCCATCCCCCACCATGCCAGTGGAAGCACTGACCCCCCCCATCCCCCCCCCCACCATTCAATCAGCGGCAGAAGCACCTAAGAGTCCCTGAACCAGAATCCATCGAACTACAGTCCACAAACCCGCACTTAGGTATCTCAGACAGGCTCTCTCTCCATGGAGGGAGAGAGCGTTCACTCTCCTGCAGCAATGAGAGTGGGGAAGAGCAACGCGCTGTTCCAGTGTTACAATCTCCCACGTCACTTTTTCAAGCTCCCCGACTCAGGGACCGACAGGTTCACATCCTCCATCGTGTATCATTCATTCTTTGGGGTTTCTCTTCTTTTTTGTGGATATCTGTGACAAGTAAGAATTTCAGGTTGTATACTGTATACAGTCTCTGATATTAAATTGTGAAGAGTAAGAATTTCAGGTTGTATACTGTATACAGTCTCTAATATTAAATTGTCTGTGAAGAGTAAGAATTTCAGGTTGTATACTGTATACAGCCTCTGACATCAGGTGGAACCTTTGAATCATTGGACTGGGCTGCTCCCCAACTTCCAACCTCCCAGCCCCGAGGGCAGACACCTTTCAGGCCCTGGGTCATTGTGTCAGTACTCCTAGTTCTTTGGATTTGTGTTCACTTGCTTTAGCCTTCTGCTGACTCAGCAGTGGGATCATGATTGCGCTGCTGTCTGTGGGATCTTGCTGTGTACCAATGGAATGCCTCACTTCCAATGTTGTGGTCCTGGCCACCTTTCACCGACGTAGGCATGGACATGGGCATCTTCAACCCAATTCATCATGCTGCCCAAAGTATCTCTCCAAGCTAGTCCAACTTGCCTGTATTTGGCTCGTAAAGTTCAAAGTAAAGTATATTATCAAAGTACATATACAACCCTGAGATTAACTTTCTTTCAGACATACTCAATAAACCTATAGAATAATAACCATAACAGAATGAATGAAATACCGCACCAACTTGAGCATGCAGAAGACAACTATGCAAACACAAAAAAAAAACTAAGTAAGCAATAAATATTGAGAACATGAGATGAAGAGTCCCTGAAAGTGAGCCTATAGGTTGTGGGAACATTTCAATGATGGGGCAAGTGAAGTTGAGTGAAGTTAGCCCCTGTGGTTCAAGAACCTGATGGCTGAGGGGTAATAACTGTTCCTGAATCTGGTGGGTCCTGAAGCTCCTGTGCCTTCTTCCTGTTGGCAGAAAGAGAAGACAACATGTCCTGGGTGATTGGGAGGGTCGGGGGAGAGGGGGTTTCCCTGATGATGATGCTGCTTTTCTGTAACAAAGTTTAATGTAAATGACCCGTGAGGGACTGGGCCATATCCACTGTTTTATCGAGTCCTTGAAAGTGAGTCCATTGGTTGTGTGAAGAGTTCAGTGATGGGGCAAGTGAAGTTATATCCCTCTGAAACAGGGGTTGTCCACCCTTGTTATGGCATGGACCCCTACCATCCTACCATTAACTGAGGGGTCCGTGGACCCCTGCGCTAAGCCTTTCAAAGGGTTCAATTTAATATTGGAGAATCGTTACAGTATACAACCTGAAATTCTTACTCTTCACAGACATCCACGAAGCAAGAAACCCCGTAGAAAGAATGATAGAAACATCAGAACCATAAAGCCGCCCCTCTCCCTCCCACGCAAAAGCAGCAGCAGAATCGTTGACCCTCCCCTCCCCTTCCCCCCTCGCGCCAGCAGAAGCACCGACCCCCCCCCTCCCCACATGCGAACAGTAGCAAAGCCCCCAAAGAGGCCTTGATCTAGAGTCCATCAAAAGCTACAGTCCCGAACACAATGCTTTGGTATCTCAGACAGGCTCTCTCTGAATGAGCTGTTCCTGTTCAATACTATGTTTATCTGTGTAATGGATTAAGCTGCTGTCTCTCAGCTTCAGTGATCCGTGTTCCATCCTGACCCACGTGGGCTTTGCACGTTCTCCCCTGTGACCCTCCAGAGTGTGCAAGCAAGGGTTAGAATTTGGGGTCCTGAGAGGGAATTGGTCTGTGGGCTAGCACGAATTTGATGGGCCAGAATGAACTCATTTTGGGTCCTAAGGAAAGGTCAAATATCAAAGGTAGAAAAGGCAGAGAATAATATCGGTACTATTGTCTTTGGGCCTGGCGAAGTGATGCGTGGAAGCCGACCTAATCTCAGACCCTGACTCATTCTGCCGTTTGAAGATTAGGCCTCAACATTAAGTGAAATGTATTGGGCCAGTGCTGGATGTGAAAATCAATAATGCCAGAGTCTGCATTATATTCATCGCCCTCATCTATTTAAAAAGAGGCTGAAAAAAAGAAATTGGATTGCTTTGTTGCCCTGGTTATTTGGTTGGCATGGCGACCGCTCATCTCGATTCCAGGAGAAAAATATCAGAGAAGGCCCTAGGCTTAATATTTGTTAGTCTGTGATAGTTTCAATTAAGGGGAGGCCTGTTTAATGGCTTCCTGTCAAAGCACCTCGTTGGAGGGAGAGAGGGAGGATGAATATAAACCAGGGGAGCAACATTATTAAGAAAAACGTTCGCATAAATCCGAAATAAATACTATTCCTTCAGTGTATAGGTGGGAGGGGGTCACGCCGAGAGGTGTGTGGGTGATCGTGCACCTTTACTAATTCCTGGGGTTTTATTTTAGAGGAGAGGTGGCGCCTAATGTGTGATTTTTTTTTTAAAAACCGTTTTTTTCCCTGAGACGAAGTGAATGTGAAGATTTGGTAGAGAATGCAAATGACACGGTACAGAAAAACATCTCAGAGAGGCAGTTTATAAATTCAGCGGCAGGCTCTGTACAAGGAAACTGTCCTTCTGTAACGAAACTCAACCCCTTCCCCCCACATTCTAGAGCTCTGCGTTTGTACCTTCCGACAGGCAGTGATCGAAGGTCTTGGTTCTCCTCACCGAATACTTCCAGATGCTTCTCATTTTAAAAAACAAAATCAGAGCTCCTTTATTCATTATTTTTCTCCATTGATCAATCCTAAATTTATTCATTTCCCCTGAGGCCCAATGCCGAAGGACGTGTCTTTTATCCTTCCCGTCTGGTGGGGCTCAGAGAGGTGGTTCTTGAATGCGTGAGGGCATCGGAGGGATGGGAGAAGGCAGGAGAGTGGGGTTGAGAGGGAAAATAAATCAGCCTTAATCGAATGGCAGGGCCGATAGCCCTATCTCTTACCGTCTTATGGTCTCTGGCATGAAGAGAATCAGAGTTAGAATCAGGTTTAATATCACCGGCATATGCCATGAAATTTGTTAAATTTGCAAAATTAGTCAGCTCCATCACGGGCACCAGCCTCCATAGTATCCAGGACATCTTCAAGGAGTGATGCCTCAGAAAGGTGGCATCCATCATTAAGGACCCTCATCATTGAGGACACGCCCTCTTTGCATTGCTACCATCAGGGAGGAGGTACAGGAGCCTGAAGACACACACTCAACGATTCAGGAACAGCTTCTTCTCCTCTGCCATCTGATTTTTGAATGGACATTGAACCCATGAACACCACCTCACTACTTTATTTCCTTTTTTTTTTGCACTATTTATTTTACTATTTAACGGGCTCTTCTGCCCTTCAATTACATTCTGACCACCATTCACCCATTGACACAAATTCTATGATGATCCCATTTTTCAATCTCACTGCATTCCCAACAACATACACCCCTTCCATCTCCACCCTCACCCATGCAGTTGGGCTAACTTACAGTGGCCAATTAACCCAGCAACCAGCACGTCATTGGGACCTGGAAAGATACTTAACAAATATTGAAAGATCTTCTTAGAGGGGGTGTGGAGAAGATGTTTCCTATGGTGAGGGAGTCTAGGACCAGAGGGCACAGATAGAGTGGATGTGGAGAGGATGTTTCCAATGGTGAGGAAGTCTAGGATCAGAGGGCACAGATAGAGTGGATGTGGAGAGGATGTTTCCTATGGTGAGGGAATCTAGGATCAGGGGGCACAGATAGAGCGGATGTGGAGGGGATGTTTCCTATGGTGAGGGAGCCTAGGATCAGAGGGCACAGCCTCAGAATTGAGGGATGTCCATTTAGAAGAGCGATAAGGAGGAACTTCTCTAGTTACAGAGTGGTGAATATGTGGAATTTGTTGCCACAGACGGCTGTGGTGTCCAAGATATCGGGCATACTTAAAGAAGAGTTTGATAAGTTCTTGATTAGTCAGGGCGTCAAAGGTTATGGGGAGAAGGCAGGAGAATGGGGTTGAGAGGGAAAATAAATCAGACGTGATAGAATAGTGGAGCAGACTTGATGGGCCAAGTGGCCTAATTCTGCTGTGTGTCTTGTGACCTTATGGAAACCAGCGGACTTAAGGGAAAAGTCAGATGTGTCACAGGGAGAACGTGGAAGTACCGTGCGGACGGTGCTGGAGGGCAGGATCGAACCTGGATCCTCGGTATTGTAGGGTAGGGGCTTGAGCTTCTCTGCCACTGGGACCCAGTCAAGCCTACGTACACCTGCTCTGGTGCCTTCTGTTCATGATCCACCTGATCTCCAAGTCCTCACATCCAAAACTCCCTGTCTGGAATCCACTCGATAGCCAAGCTGTCTGACATTCACACGCCTCCCTCTCGACTGTGCTCAGAAGGTATAAACATGAGAGCAGAAATAGGCCCGTTCAACCCATCATTCGATCATGGCAAATTTATTATCCCTCTCAAGCCCATTCAAAGTTCAAAATAAATTTATTATCAAAGTAGTCTATGTCACCGTATACTGTACAACCCTGGAATTAATTTTCTTGTGGGCATACTCAATAAATCTATAGAATAATAACCATTACACAAAATCAATGAAAGACCACCCAACTAGGGTGTTCAACCAGCGTGAAGAAGACTACAGACTGTGCGAAAACAAAGTAATAATAATAAATGAATAAGCAATAAATACTGAGAACATGAGATGAAGAGTCCTTGAAAGTGAGTCCATTGCTTGTGGCAACATTTCAGTGATGGGGCAGTGGGAAGGGAGCATGACCTGGGTGGTGGGGGTCCCTGATGATGGGTGCTGCTTTCCTGTGACAACGTTTCATGTAGATGTGCTCAATGGTAGGGTGGGCTTTACCCGTATCCACTACTTTTTGTAGACAGGAGTCATTCTGCTGGATTTTCACCATGAACTTTGACACCCTTGCTAACCAAGAACCTGTCAGCCTCCATTTTCAGTTATTTTTTGTTGCTGTTGGTTGATATGGGGAAGGTTGGAGTGGACTGCCCTAGACCATTCTGTTCTGGGAAGGTGCAGCAACACTTCCTCAGGTGCTGTTGGGGAGGGGGTCAGGCCCAGCAGTCATGAGGCGACAAGGCCTTTGCAAAGCGACAAGGTGCTCACCCCACAGTGGAGCCTCGGAGGGTCTGGCAATATCTCCAAAATACTCTCTCTCCTTCTGGCAAGCACTGACAGACGTAGAAATGATATGACCAATTAAACTCAGTATCGGTTTATTGTCACTGACATATGTCATGAAATTTGTTGTTTTGTGGCAGCAGTACAAAGCAAGACAGAAAAATTACTATAATTTACAATAAGAAATATATTTTTAAAAATTGAGCAAAATAGTGCGGTTGTGTTCATAGGTTGACGGACCATTCAGAAATCTGCCAGAGGGGAAGAAGCTGTTGATTGTGTGTCTTCAGGCTCCTGTACCTCCTCCCTGATGGTAATATTGAGAAGGCGGACTGCTTACTTTCTGTTACGCCACTGGCATTTAGGGCAGCAATGAAGGTCCTCCATCTCTGTCACACTCAGATGTAGAAGGAATCTGCATTGCTGTTTCTGTTACAATTTTGTTTGACCTGTCAGAGTTCTTAGTCCTGAGCTGAATCTCTGAACCTGCAGGACCAGTGAACCACTCCTAGTCTGGCCTCTACCCTTAGACCTGTTTGGTATGGGTGGCCTTAGCAAGAGCCAAAGCAATAAAGCCCTGACTCCAGCCAATATGGCTCCCCATGTCACTGAAGCACGCAAGACTCCAAACCCTACAACAAAGCTGTGGTCCTCTTGGAGGGTGCCCTGGATGGTGGAAGTCCTTAAATGATGGATGCCATCTTCTAGAGCAGGGGTCCATAGACCCCTTGTCCCATGGCACAAAAATGGTTGGTAGCCCCTGTCCTAGAGGAACTGGCTGAATCTACAACCCTCTGCAGCTTTTTCAGGTGTGGAGCCTCGGTAGCTGATGGTGATACAAGCAGTCAGAATGCTGTCCACCGTCAGAGTGCTGTGGAAGTCTGTCGGAACAGGCCTTGTTTTGTCGTTGTTTATTATGTTCTGTGTTGTTCTGCCGAGCCAGTGGGGAAAATGCTATGCCCTTCCTTTGGCTCTTCGTAGGGTCACCCATGCCAAACTGACCTGTAGAGGCCAGACTTAAGAGCGGTTCATCAGTCCTCCAGGTTCGGGGGTTCAGCTCCAGACTAACAACCCTGCCCGGTCAAACAAAATTGTTACAGAAACAGCAATGAAGAATCCTTCTACATCTGAGTGTGACAGAGATGGAGGACCTTCACTGCTGCCCTAAACACCAGTGGTGTAACAGGCAGCAAGTTTAACATATACATGATAAATATACTTGATCTTGAATCTTGCTGCAGTCCCTGGTGACATCCCAAATCTCCTCAAACTCCTAATAAAATATGGTCGCAGATGTGCCTTCTTTGCTCTGGTGTCAATATGTTGGGACCAAACGATCTCTGCCTCACAGGTTGGCTGAGAAATAAATATTGGTGTGAGGGAGAGTTAGCTCTGAAATTGTGTTGTAGCGTCTACTGTGTGGATGGGGAGGGATGGCCTTAACCTGCATGTATTATGTTCAAAGTTCAAAGTAATATGTTTATCAAAGTACAAATACTGCATATGACATTATGCTTCCCTGAGATTCATGCTCTTGCAGACATTTATTGGGAGAACTACAGAAATGCGATAGAATTTACAAAAAAGATCATAGGTAAACAGAGACGGACAAATAACCACTGTGCAAAAGAAGACAAACTGCAAATACGAAATTAATACTGAGAACACGAGGTGTAAAGAGTCCTTGGAAATGAGTCATATTTATTTCTCAGTTCAAAGTTGTGGTGAGTGAAGTTATCCACACTGGTTCAGGAGCCTGATGGTTGTGGGGTAATAACTGTTCCTGAACCTGGTGGTGTGGGACCTGAGGCTCATTGTGGTGAGTGAAGTTATCCACACTGGTTCAGGAGCCTGATGGTTGTGGGGTAATAACTGTTCCTGAACCTGGTGGTGTGGGACCTGAGGCTCATTGTGGTGAGTGAAGTTATCCACACTGGTTCAGGAGCCTGATGTTTGTTGGGTGATAACTGTTCCTGAACCTGGTGGTGTGGGACCTGAGGCTCATTGTGGGGAGTGAAGTTATCCACACTGGTTCAGGAGCCTGATGGTTGTGGGGTAATAACTGTTCCTGAACCTGGTGGTGTGGGACCTGAGGCTCATTGTGGTGAGTGAAGTTATCTACACTGGTTCAGGAGCCTGATGGTTGTGGGGTAATAACTGTTCCTGAACCTGGCGGTGTGGGTTGTGTACCTCCTGCCGATGGTTGTACAGGCGAAAAGAGAACGTGTGCTGGATGGTGGAGATCTTTGATGGTGGGTGCTTCTTCCTTGCGGCAGCTCTGTATGTGAATATACACAGTGGTGAAGAGGACTTTGCCCGTGATGGACTGGACAGTTTCCTCCACTTGCTCGATGCGGAGCACTGCTGGAGTACGATAGTTTTTGGTGAGAACTGGATGATTGTTGTGCACTCTCACTATCAGGAACTGTAAAATGTAGCCAACGTCATCAGTGGGTGGGTCCTCCAGCTGCAACCGTTTGGCAAGGAATGGGGTTCAATTTTCAGGGCTCTGGGCATTCCCCTGACTCAGTACTGCTGCCCCCCACCCCCAACATCCGCCAGTCCCTCCAGAGGTACATACGGAGATGGGAAACTGATACAGAAATCTAAACCATTATGTCCACCTCTCGACTCTCACCCATCACCCTTAACCAAACCCCCACCCCTCCTGTCCCGTCCCCACCACCCCATCCAATTGTCAAAGCGCCTTCGGAATGTCCTGCCCCCTTTGTGGCATGTTAGATGAGGAGACCCCGCTATAGTTCTAGAGATCTTGGCCCAGTCGGGGCCAATGTGCCCAAGGCTGAGATGGCCGATAGGAAGCCATTTGGGCCATTGCTCCTTGGTGTTGATTGTGGGTTGTCCCCTCAGGAAGAGCTACTCCTGCCCGTCCATGGGTTCACTGACACCAACCGGAGATGGGCTCTCCGTCTCTCCCTCAGTACTGCAGGATACCCTGCATACCCGAAGCTCTGGAGGGGGGCAGAAGGGGGTTTGCACACGTCCTCTTTTTGACTTGAAAGGTGGGTAAGGGGTTAGCAAGAAGCATGGAGGTTTCCCCAGTGAAAACTCTGCCCCTGTAAGACAGGATCCAAACCCCACAGGACAAAGGAGGAGGAGAAGCCCATCAAGTCTGCTTCACCATTCCATCGTGGCTGATTTATTATCCCCTCAACCCCATTCTCCAGCCTTCTCCCCCATGACCTCTAATCAAGAACTTACCACTTTTCACGTTAAATAAACCCAATGGCTCGGCCTCCACAGCCATTGTGGCAATGAGTTTCACCACCCTCTCACTAAAGAACTTCCTCATTTTTATTCTAATGGACATCCTTCTATTCTGAGGCTGTGCCCTCTGGTCCTAGACTCCCTCATCATAGCAAACATCCTCTCCACATCAACCCTATCTGTGCCCTCTGGTCCTAGACTCCCTCACTATAGGAAACATCCTTTCCACATCCACTCTATCCATGTCCTCTGGTCCTAGACTCCCTCATCATAGGAAACATCCTCTCCACATCCACTCTATCTGTGCCCTCTGGTCCTAGACTCCCTCATCATAGGAAGCATCCTCTCCACATCCACTCTATCTGTGCCCTCTGGTCCTAGACTCCCTCATCATAGGAAACATCCTCTCCATATCCACTCTATCTGTGCCCTCTGGTCTGGGACTCTCCCATCATAGGAAACATCCTCCCCACATCCACCTCTATCTGTGTCCTCTGGTCTTAGACTCCCCCCACCATAGGAGACATCCTGTCCACATCCACTCTATCTGTGCCCTCTGATCCTAGACTCCCCCCACCATAGGAAACATCCTCTCTACATCCACTCTAGCTAGGCCTTTAGATATTCAATAGGGTTCAATGAGATCCCCCGAAATTCTTCTAAACTCCAGCAAGTACAGACTGAGAGCCATCAAACGCTCCTCATATGATAATCCTTTGATTCTCGGGATGATTCTGATGAACCCCCTCTGCTCCTTCTCCAATGCCAGCACATCCTTTCGTAGGTAAGGGACCAAAATGGCTCACAATACTCCAAGTGTGGTCTGAGCAAAGCCTTATAAAGCCTCAGCATTACGTCCTTGCTTTTATATTCCAGTCCTCTTGAAATGAATGCTAGCCCGTTGAGTACGTGGCTATCTCCTACCCTCCTGGGTCAGAGGCACAGGCCTGGGGCCAATAAAGCAGGTGTGTCACCTCTCTCTGCCTCATATTGATTCTTGCATAATGTCCCCCAGCCAGGAAAGCTCCCGATGGAAGCATCATTCCGAACACCTATTGCGATTTCTGTCTGGGTGGGACTTCTGGGAACAAGAAGACAGGGTTTCCTGAAGATCTCATTTCCTGTGCGGATTGCGGGCGCTCCGGTGAGTTTCAGTTGATTTACCTTCGCTCGGGCCCCCTGCCAGCACCACCTGTGCCCCCCCCCAAACCATCTCCTCCGCCGGTCCCCTTCCACCATCCCCCTCCCCCCTTCTTCAATGCCCACCTCCCATGGCACCACCCAGAGGTAGAGGATGGGGCGTAGGGAGTCTCGGAATGCCAAAGGAGCTGGATAGGAAGTGTGGAGCGAGCGGGGGGAGCTGTTGGCTGGCAGGCCTGGTGCTGAGGTGGATGGGTAATTTGAGCACGGGCTGCAAGGAAGGGCCAGCATTCAGTAATTCAAAGTGAATTTATTACCGAAGGACGTAATGCCACCTGATGCTGCCTTGAGATTCATTTTCTTGCAGGCATTTACAGGAAAGTAAAGAAATACAATTGAATTTATGAAAAGCTATGCATAAACTGACAAGCAACCAATGTGCAAATGAGTACGGTAGTGTAGTGGTTAGCACAGCGCTTTACAGTACCGATAAGCGGGATCAATTCCCACCACTGTCTGTAAGGAGTTTGTACGTTCTCCCCGTGACCACGTGGGTTTCCTCCGGGTGCTCCAGTTTCCTCCCACAGTCCAAAGGTGTACTGGTTAGTAGGTGAATTGGTCTTGTAAATTGTCCCGTTATTAGAGAAGGGCTAATTCAGAGGATTACTGTTGGGGGAGAGGGGCACGGATTAAAGGGTTGGAAAAGCTTATTCCACGCTTTATCTCAAGAAATAAGTAAAGATGTGCAAATAAACAAATAAATAATACTGAGAACATGAGTGGTCAAGTCCTTGAAAGTGAGTCTGTAGGTTGTTGTGGTGAGTGAAGTTATCCGCACTGGTTCAGGAGCCTGATGGTTGTGGGGTAATAACCGTTCCTGAACCTGGTGGTGTGGGACCTGAGGCTCATTGTGGTGAGTGAAGTTATCCACGCTGGTTCAGGAGCCTGATGGTTGTGGGGTAATAACCGTTCCTGAACCTGGTGGTGTGGGACCTGAGGCTCATTGTGGTGAGTGAATTTATCCACACTGGTTCAGGAGTCTGATGGTTGTGGGGTAATAACTGTTCCTGAACCTGGTGATGTGGGACCTGAGGCTCCTTGTGGTGAGTGAAGTTATCCACACTGGTTCAGGAGCCTGATGGTTGTGGAGTAATAACTGTTCCTGAACCTGGTGGTGTGGGACCTGAGGCTCATTGTGGTGAGTGAAGTTATCCACACTGGTTCAGGAGGCTGATGGTTGTGGGGTAATAACTGTTCCTGAACCTGGTGGTGTGGGACCTGAGGCTCATTGTGGTGAGTGAAGTTATCCACACTGGTTCAGGAGCCTGATGGTTGTGGGGTAATAACTGTTCCTGAACCTGGTGGTGTGGGACCTGAGGCTCATTGTGGGGAGTGAAGTTATCCACACTGGTTCAGGAGCCTGATGGTTGTGGGGTAATAACTGTGCCTGAACCTGGTGGTGTGGGTCCTGAGGCTCATTGTGGTGAGTGAAGTTATCCACACTGGTTCAGGAGCCTGATGGTTGTGGGGTAATAACTGTTCCTGAACCTGGTGGTGTGGGACCTGAGGCTCATTGTGGTGAGTGAAGTTATCCACACTGGTTCAGGAGCCTGATGGTTGTGGGGTAATAACTGTGCCTGAACCTGGTGGTGTGGGTCCTGAGGCTCATTGTGGTGAGTGAAGTTATCCACACTGGTTCAGGAGTCTGATGGTTGAAGGGTAATAACTGTTCCTGAACCTGGTGGTGTGGGACCTGAGGCTCATTGTGGTGAGTGAAGTTATCCACACTGGTTCAGGAGCCTGATGGTTGTGGGGTGATAACTGTGCCTGAACCTGGTGGTGTGGGACCTGAGGCTCATTGTGGTGAGTGAAGTTATCCACACTGGTTCAGGAGCCTGATGGTTGTGGGGTAATAACTGTTCCTGAACCTGGTGGTGTGGGACCTGAGGCTCATTGTGGGGAGTGAAGTTATCCACACTGGTTCAGGAGCCTGATGGTTGTGGGGTAATAACTGTGCCTGAACCTGGTGGTGTGGGACCTGAGGCTCATTGTGGGGAGTGAAGTTATCCACACTGGTTCAGGAGCCTGATGGTTGTGGGGTAATAACTGTGCCTGAACCTGGTGGTGTGGGACCTGAGGCTGCTGTACCTCCTGCACAAAGGTAGTAGCAGGAAGAGAGCATGGTCTGGATGATGGGTGGCTTTGATGATGGTTGCTGCTTTCTTGTGGCAGTGTTCCTTGTAGGTGTGCTGAATGGTGGGAGGGGCTTTTCCTGTGATGGATTGGGCTGTACACACTTCTGTAGTCTATTTGGTTCTTGGGAACTGGTGTTTCCATACCTTGCCGTGACACAACCTGTAGAATGTATCTATAGAATATGTAGCAGTCCTGATGAAGGGTCTCGGCCCAAATCATCAGCTGCCTGATCTGCTGAGCTCCTCCAGCGTTGTGTGTATGTGTGCATCGCTCTGGATTTCCAGCATCTGCAGAATCTCTTGTGCTTCTAGAAGTTTGTCAAAGTTGTCACGGTGAGACTCAGGGATGTGTGGGGGATCCCCTGGATCCTAGCTCGGTGCCACCTTACTGTGGTGATCTCCAATGGAGCCTGGGGCTGTTTGAGGGCAGCCCCCAACTCCATTCCCTGCCAAGCCTCAGTGTACCTCTCTCTGGAGCCTTCCTCCAACCTCACGCCCAGCAAGGATTTTTGCGGTACAGGGAATGCAGTGGGCTTGTGAACTCTGCAAGGTTCTATAACAACCACGTGGTGAAGGACACACCATCTAGCTCTGGAGAGACATTGATCGCAGGGTCCTGGAGAGAACCCTCCCCCCCACCACCAACTCTCATTCATAATGGTGGCCTAACCAACCACCCCAAAGATGAGATGCCAAGATGGCGTCGAGCTGCAGTTTCTGTCAAGTTCGTGACCACAAGACGTAAGAGCAGAATTAGGCCACTTAGCCCATTGAGTCTGCACTGCCATTCATTATGGTCAATCCATTTCCCTGTCAGCCCCAATCTCCTGCCGTCTCCCCGTATCCCTTCATGCTCTGACCAATCAAGAATCTATCAACCTGTGCCTTAAATACACCCAATGACTTGGCCTCCACAGCTGCCTGTGGCAACAAATTCCACAGATTCACCACTCTCTGGCTAGAGAAATTACTCCTAATCTCCATTCTAAATGGACATGGTTGTTTCTTTAGTTTTGTAGGGATGGTTTTAGAACAGAGGGGGGTTAGGGATCAGGTTAGAGTTTAGAGACAAGGATGTGGGGGAGATAGTGGACATGCCAGCATCCAAGCCTCGGCTCCATTTTGGAAAGTCAGCAACTTGGACATGGTCGGATGTCAGCAGACCAATAAGAAACAGGGGCCGGTGACTGCCCCTTGGGATGTGAATCATGAGGTCAGAGCTCAAGGCCTAGTGCTCGGCATCACATCATCGGAGAGTCTGGAGTTTTGGGTTCCTCATCCAGGGCCCTCATTCATCATTATGGTGAGTCCCGGGGTCGATACCAAAGACTGAGGTGCAAAGGTCAATCAGAGGTCAAGATCAAAGCCCAGAGAATGATCAGAAGCCCAGAAGCCAAGGCCCAGTGACCAGAGCCCTGTGAACCTCTGCAAGACTGTTGGGAAAGTCAAAGGCCCTTGAGTCTGCTGGAGGCTGGAGGCCAAAGCAGATGGGCAGCCCTGGGGTTAGCTTGGCTGGGTGGGAGGAATGGGGATTGTTTTGTTGTTGTTGTCTTGTTGCTTGGTGTGTTCTGTGTTTTGCCAAGCATTGTAGGCATGCTGTGTTGATGCTGGAATATGTAGCAACACTAACGGGCTGTTCTCGGCTCAAAGTTCAAAGTAAATGTTATTTTCAGAGTACATATATGTCACCATATACAACCCTGAGATTCATTTTCCTGTGGGCATACTCAGCAAAGCTATAGAATAGTAACTACAACAGGATCAATGAAAGATCAACTGGAGTGCAGAAGACAACAATCTGTGCAAATGCAAATATAAATAAATAGCAATAAATAACGAGAACATGAGATAAAGAGTCCTTAAAGTGAGATAGTTGGTTGCAGGAACATCTCAATGATGGGGCAAGTGAGTGTAGTTATCCCCTTTTATTCAAGAGACTGATGGTTAAGGGGTATTATCTGTTCCTGAACCTGGTGGTGCGAGTCCTGAGGCTCCTGTACCTCCTACCAGATGGCAGCAGCGAGAAGAGAGCATGGCCTGGGTGAGGATCTTTGATGATGGATGCTGGTTTCCTACGACAGCTCAAAGGTGGGGAGGACTTTACCCTTGATAGACTGAGCCGAACCTACTACCTTTTGTAGGATTTTCCGTTCAGAGGGTTTCCATACCAGGCTGTGATGCAGCCAGTCAATACACTCTCCACCGCACATCTATAGAAGTTTGTCATTGTTAACCTAAAGTCAGAGATCACTGCAGCACAAAAGCCGGCCCAGGTCCGTGCTGAGATTGCGTTGGCTGTTAATGCAAACGATGCATTTCACTGTATGTTTCGATGTAGGTGGGACAGAAAACCCTGCATCTGAATGAAAGAACAGGCACTGTTTAACATCTACTACCAATCTCTCTGGCACTACCGCCGACCTGCCGTATTTCAGTGGCAAATCAGCCTTTAACCCCTGAGGTGGGAGTTGAACCCCCAACCTTTGGTATGGGACGATCCAACCGTGACACAGCTAACCGTGGTCAGCCAGTTAACTTGCTGCTCCGTTATCCTCGCTGGGAGGGCTGTAGGGACTGGAGGGGTTATAGAGACCAGGATGGCTGTAGGGACTGGAGGGGGTTGTGGAGAATGGGAGGGGTGTAGGGGCTGCAGAGGGTATAAAGAGAATGGGAGGGGTGTAGGGACCAGAGGGGGAATGGGAGGGTGTAGGGACCAGAGGAGGTTATAGAGACCAGGATGGGTGTAGGGACTGGAGGGGGTTATAGAGAATGGGAGGGGTGTAGGGGCTGGAGAGGGTATAAAGAGAATGGGAGGGGTGTAGGGACCAGAGGGGGTTATAGAGAATGGGAGAGGTGTAGGGGCTGGAGAAGGTATAAAGAGAATGGGATGGGTGTAGGGACCAGAGGGGGTTATAGAGAATGGGAGGGGTGTAGGGACCAGAGGGGGTTATAGAGAATGGGAGGGGTGTAGGGACCAGAGGGGGTTATGGAGATGGGGAGGTCGTAGGGGCTGGAGGGAGTTATAGAGAATTTGTGGAGTGTAGGTGTGTGGGGGTTACAGAGACAGGGAAATGCCGGAGCAGGACTTTAACCAAGTGTAACTCCACTCTCTCCTCCTGGGGAACGTCCATTTCGCTGTGCCGGAGGAGGGCTACGGGAGATGGACCAGGCTGGAAGCCAGCTTGGTTCAGCGGCCTTCCCCTTTAAGAGTACCGTTACAGAAGGAATGTGATTTAAAGCAGATCTCTGTTGCACACTGAGGACGTTACATGCTGAAATATTTAGCGGGGTTGCATCTGAGGTCGTGCAACTGGCAGGAGCACGTCCAGCAACTGACTGGAGCCTGGGATTAGCATCTCGTGAAGGAAAGTGATGCCTGGCTGTTTCTGATCTCTGGAGTTCATTTGGTGGAAGGAATGTTCCAAAAAAAAAAGGTCTAATGGGACGAGAGGCGGCAGCCCCTGTAAACCAGAGGAGGCTAACAGTTTGGCACAACTGTTTTGGATCAGGACAGATTAAAATAATCCAGAGTTTTACTTGAAACGATGTGGTCGGGCTCCAGGGACAATTCTGCCCCACTGACTCCCCGTGTCTGATGGGCTGCAGGTTTCTGGGGTGTGACACCCCCTGTGTTGAGAGGGCTCGCAGCCCAGCCTCCGGCTGCCGGCTCCCGGCAAACAATCACGAGTTTGGGCTGGGAATCTAACCTGGTCCCTGGGAATTCTGTGGGATGAGGCGTGAGGGGTGCAGGGGCCGGGGAGGGGGCGTCACACAGATGGGGAGGAATATAGGGGTTTAGAGGGGCGTCACACAGACGGCTGGGGTATAGCACCAAGGGAGTTCACAGTGACAGAGTGTTGTAACGAGGGAGGGGTTACAGAGACAGGAAAGGGTGTTGGTGAGGGAGGGGTTCCAGAGACAGGGAGGGTGTTGGTGAGGGAAGGGTTACAGAGACAGGGAGGGTGTTGGTGAGGGAGGGGTTACAGAGACAGGGAGGGTGTTGGTGAGGGCGGGGTTACAGAGACAGGAAAGGGGTTGGTGAGGGAGGGGTTACAGAGACGGAGGGGTGTAGGGGAGGGAGGGGTTACAGAGACAGGAAAGGAGGTTGGTGAGGGAGGGGTTACAGAGACAGGGAGGGTGTTGGTGAAGGAGGGGTTACAGAGACGGAGGGTGTTGGTGAGGGCGGGGTTACAGAGACAGGAAAGGGGTTGGTGAGGGAGGGGTTACAGAGACAGATGGTGTAGGGGGGTTACGGAGACAGGGAGGGTGTTGGTGAGGGAGGGGTTACAGAGACGGAGGGTGAGGGAAGGGTTACAGAGACAGGGAGGGTGTTGGTGAGGGAGGGGTTACGGAGACAGGGAGGGTGTTGGTGAGGAAGGGGTTACAGAGGTAGGAAAGGGTGTTGGTGAGGGAGGGGTTACAGAGACAGGGAGGGGTACAGGGGAGGGAGGGGTGTTACTAGTTCAAAAGTTAGAAGTAAAGTTTATCAGGGTACATATATGTCACCATATACAGCCCTGAGATTCATTTTCCTGTGGGCATACTCAGAAAATCTATAGAATAGTAACTGTAACAGGATCAATGAAAGATCAACCAGAGTGCAAAAAACAATAAATTGTGCAAATGCAAATATAAATAAACAGCAATAAACAACGAGAACCTGAGATAAAGAGCCCTTGAAGTGAGATCATTGGTTGTGGAACCATCTCAATGATGGGGAAGTGAGTGTAGTTATCCCCTTTTGTTCAAGAGCCTGATGGTTGAGGGGTGGGAACTGTTCCTGAACCTGGTGGTGCGAGTCCTGAGGCTCCTGTATGGCAGCAGCGAGACCTGGGTGGTGAGGATCTCTGATGATGGATGCTCTCTTTCCTACGACAGCATTTCATGTAGATGTGTTCAGTGGTTGGAGGGCTTTACCCATGGTGAACTGGGCTGAATCCACTACGTATTGTAGGATTTCCCATTCAAGGCATTGGTGTTTTCATACCAGGCTGTGATGGTTATTTACTCACTTTCTGCTTGTTACACCGCTGGTGTTTTTAGATTAGATTATGAGGACACGCAGTCCTCTTTTATTGTCATTTAGTGATGCATGCATTAAGAAATGATACAATGTTCCTCCAGAATGATATCGCAGAAACACAAGACAAACCAAGACTAAAAAAACTGACAAAAATCACATAATTATAACATATAGTTACAACAATGCAAAGCAATACCATAACTTGATGAAGAACAGACCATGGACACAGTAAAAAAAAAGTCTCAAAGTCTTTCGAAAGTCCCATCATCTCACACAGATGGTTGAAGGGAGAAAAACTCTTCCTGCCATGAGCTTCCAGCGCCGCAAACTTGCCGATGCAGCACCCGACCACAGTCCGACTCCGAGTCATCCGAAAACTTTGAGCCTCCGACCAGCCCTCCAACACCGAGCACCATCTCTGCTGAACACTTCGACCCCAGCCCTGGCAACAGGCAATAGGTAAAGTCAGGGATTTGGGGCCTTCCCCTCCAGAGATTTTGGATCACACAGTAGCAGCGGCAGCGAAGCAAGCATTTCAGAAGTTTCTCCAGATGTTCTTCTGTGCTTCTCACGTCTGTCTCCATCAAATCAGGATTGTGCATGGCCCCTATTTAACAAATACGATATCATTCGGAGTGACCGCGTGCATTGCGTCACGCCGCCATCTTCTGCTCCCCTTCTCCTGGTGTTTAGGGCAGCAATGAAGGTCCTCCATCTCTGGTGGTGTTCAGGGCTTCCTTCATCATGTCAGCAGCTTCCTCTCGGTTTTCACTACTGTCAGTCACGCAATTTCTGGGTGGAGACTCAGGAATACCGTCACACTCAGATGTAGAAGGAGTCTTCATTGCTGTTTCTGTAACAACTTTGTTTGACCAGTCAGGGTTGTTAGCCCTGAGCTGAACCCCTGAACCTGGAGGACTGGTGGACCACTCTTGGTCTGGCCTCTACCCTTTGACCTGTTTGGCATGGGTGACCTTACCAAGAGCCAATGCATAAAGCCCTGACTCCAGCCAACATAGTGCTCTGGGTCATTGAGGCATACCAGCCTCCAAGCCCTACGACAAGGTTGTGGTCGTCATGGAGGTAGGCTGTGATGTAGCAATCAATATACTATCCACTACACAACCATAGAAGTTTGTCAAAGTTTTGCAAAGGACTGCAGACAAACAAAAGATCATGGGTTCATTGTCTGTTCAGAAATCTGTTGGCACAGGGGAAGAAGCTGTTCTTAAAATGTTGAGGGGGTGTCTTCAGGGTCCCGGACCTCCTCTATGATGGCGCCATGATAGCATAACGAACAGCGTAACGCGATTACAGCTCAAGCCGTCCCGGAGTTTGTACTTCATTTCTGGCGCCGATCTGCAGGTCCTCCCCATGGAACGCGTGGGTCTCCTCCGGGTCCTGTGTTTTCTCATACTAGTTAGATTAATAGGCCATTGCAAATTGTGCCATGATTGGGTTAGGGCTAAGCGGATTTGTCGGGGTTGGCATGACTCGAAAGATCTACCCTGTCCTGTATTGATAAATAAGTAAATTAATAACGAGAGGAGGCTATGTTCTGGGTGCTAGGAGTCCTTAATGATGGATGGGTGTTGGGATGGAGATACGTTTCCACCAAAGGAGGTGCAAGGCGCTCCTTCCCTCCACTAGCCTGCAGGTCACCCTTGGGCAAGGTGTAGCACCTGCTTAGCCCCCTGATCAGGGTGACGTGAAGCCACGGGAGCAAGTGGTGGATGGTCGTATGAGCAGCTGGTACATATCACAAGTCCTGGTTATGTGACCACTGACACCAGGCAGACACTGTCTGAAGAGTATTGATAATGGGTGTTGGGGGGAGTGGACACCAGTCTTGTAAAGACACTGCCCAGAAGAAGGTAATGGCAAACCACTTCTGTAGAAAAATTTCCCAAGAACAATCATGGTTAAAGATCACGATCGCCCACGTCATACAGCACGGCACATAATGAAGATGATGATGGCATTGAGACATACACTGAAATGGGCTGTTTGTGCTTACATTCAACATAACCCAAAGATGTGTTCGGGGGGAGGGGCGGTGGCAGCTTGCTGGTGTCACCACACCTTCTCATATCAAGAACCTACCGAAGATACAAATCCTATCCAAGAGCCGAGCAATCAAAGTGCAATGAATTAATTAAATCTGGGGACAGAGTTAGTGTCAGAAATGGTGAGCAGATAACACTGGACAACAAAGGTTTCGCTTCCTGAATACTTCTGGGTGTACCTTGTGGATATTGAGCTGCTGATCATGAAAATCACCATGTAAATTCCTCATCATACACCATTTTTGAATTCGCTTATATTCGTGATTTCAATTCATAATTCAAGTCAGAGTAACTGGTGCCAAGATTAAGGGGCATTTTTGTTGGTCCACAAAACAAACAGGTCGCCAACGACAGGCAATTTGGAGAACTTCTAGTGGGACTGGAGAAAATCACATGGAAGGCATTCAAGGATGCTGTTAATTTAAACGCAAACAACAGGAATTCTGCAGATGCTGGAAATTCAAGCAACACTCATCAAAGTTGCTGGTGAATGCAGCAGGCCAGGCAGCATCTGTAGGAAGAGGTGCAGTCGACGTTTCAGGCCGAGACCCTTCCTCAGGACCCTTCGTTAGTCCTGACGAAGGGTCTCGGCCTGAAACGTTGACTGCACCTCTTCCTACAGATGCTGCCTGGCCTGCTGCGTTCACCAGCAACTTTGATGTGTGTTGCAAGGATGCTGTTGAAAGTTTTCTTGGCAACTACAGAGCACCAAACTACATGCAGCTGGTTGACAACAAGCTTCAAGCATATAAAACCATGAAATGAAACATGTCACTAAATATTTTTTTGTTTATGATAGACTCTTGAAGCTGAACACAAATATAATTACAGACTACTCATACTACGTAGGAATTTGAGGAAACAAAACTTTCATTGAATATATTATGTTTAATTGTATAACAGTGCTTACACTGCAATAGTTCAACTAAGCTAAAAATATTGTTGATAATTTTCATTTGTATTCAGTGTCTGAGGCTTTTCACTTAAGTGTCCAACAATAATCAGCCAGCACTGATGGATTCCAGTTGCCCTGATACCGTTTCTCCATGACCGCAATGTCCTGGTGAAACCTTTCACCACGCTCATCACTGACAGCGCCAGGATTTACAGGGAAAAAGTCTAAATGGGAATGCAGAAAATGAATCTTTAGTGACATGTTGCACTTCATGGTTTTGTATGATTGAAGCATGTTGTCAACCAGCTGCATGTAGTTTGATGCTCTGTAGTTGCCAAGAAAACTTTCAACAACATCCTTGAATGCCTTCCATCTGATTTTCTCCAGTCCTACTAGTAGTTCTTCAAATTGCCTGTGGTTGATGACCTGTTTGATTTGTGAACCAACAAAAGTGCCTTCCTTGGCATCCTTTATTCTGACTTGAATTATGAATTAAAATAACAAATATAAGTGATTTCAAAATAATGGTGTGTGATAGGGAAATGTCATGATGATTTTCATCATCAGCAGCCCAAAGTCCAAAAGGTACATCCAGAGGTATTAGGAAACAAAATGTTTGTTGTCCAGCGTGATATTCTTTGCGTCAATGACCATTACAGGGTGTTGTTCTGTCTCTCTCCCCACCCCCCAGGTCACCCCTCGTGCCTGCAGTTCACGGTCAACATGACGGCGGCGGTGAGGACCTATCGCTGGCAATGCATCGAGTGCAAGTCCTGCAGCCTCTGTGGCACCTCAGAGAACGACGTAAGTCATGCCACAATGGGTGCCAGGTCCAGCACCTGCGGGTGAGAAGGCTGCTGGCTCGGTGGGGGCAGTGGGGTGCGAGGGGGGTGGTTGTCTTAACTTACTTCACTCCTATTTGACCGATAGAGTCCTATCTGAAACACAGCCACCCCTTATCCTGACTTTTACCATGCCTGATGCTCCTCACACTCCTCTGCTGACTGGCCCAAACCGTTTCCCAGTTCAAAGTTCAAGGTGCGTGCAGGGATGGGGTTTAAGGAAGGGGGAGCAGGGTTCTGGGACAGCAGTCAGCAACTCAATGGTAAAGAGAGAAAAGGGAGGGGAGGGAGAAATTGCCAGAAGTTAGAGAAATTGATGCTGCTACTGTCAGGAGACGGAATATGAGGTGTTGCTCCTCCAACCTGATAATGGCCTCATCGTGATTGTAGAGAAGGCCACGGACCAACATGTCAGAATGGGAATGGGGAGTTGAATTGAAATGGTGGCCACCGGAAAATCCTGACTTTTGTAGGAGACGGAACAAAGATCTCTTCCTCATCAGAATCCTGATCTTCTCCACTGTAACCTCCTGCTGCCCTGAATCCTCTCCATTCTCTGTGCTCCTTCATTTCTTGTTGGTATATCATCTGTACACTTAATTGCTCCACCATTAGTACAGTCTTCAGCTGTTGGGCTCCTGAGCTTCCTTCCCTCCTCCTCCTCCTTGCCTCCTCCCTTCCCTCCTCCTCCTTGCCTCCTCCCTTCCCTCCTCCTCCTTGCCTCCTCCCTTCCCTCGTCCTCCTCGCCTCCTCTCTTCCCTCCTCCTCCTCGCCTCCTCCCTTCCCTCCTCCTCCTCGCCTCCTCCCTTCTCTCCTCCTCCTCGCCTCCTCCCTTCCCTCATCCTCTTTGCCTCCTCCCTTCCCTCCTCCTCCTCGCCTCCTCCCTTCCCTCATCCTCCTCGCCTCCTCCCTTCCCTCCTCCTCCTCGCCTCCTCCCTTCCCTTGTCCTCCTCGCCTCCTCCTTTCCCTCATCCTCCTCGCCTCCTCCCTTCCCTCGTCCTCCTTGCCTCCTCCCTTCCCTCCTCCTCGCCTCCTCCCTTCCCTCATCCACCTCGCCTTCAAGGGGCTGCTTAATCGCATATGACGGGGTGGAGATATGTCTCTACCAAAGAAGGTGTAAGGTGCTCCTTCCCTCCACTACCCTGCTGGTCACCCTTGGGCAGGGTGTAAGATGCAGCACCTGTTTAGAACCCCCCCCCCCCGATCAGGGTCATGTGAAGCCGTGGTGCAGGTGGTGGATGGTCGTACGAGCAGCCGGTGCAGATCACAATCCTGGTTATGCGATCACTGACCCCAGGCAGACAATCTCTAAAGAGTATTGATCATGGCTGGGGTCACCTGTCTTGTAAAGACACTGCCCAGAAGAAGGCAATGGCAAACCACTTGTGTAGAAAAATTTGCCAAGAACAATCATGATCATGGAAAGACCCTGATCACCCATGTCATATGACGCAGCACATAATGATGGTGACGATGATATGAGGAGAGATTGAGAGAGCTAGAGCTTTTCTCTTCGGAGTGAAGGAAGATGAGAGATGACGATAGAGGTGTACAAGATGATAAAAGGTTTAGATCAAGTGGACAGCCAAAGACTTTTTCCCAGGGTGGCAATGGCTAATACGAGAAGGCATAACTTCAAGGTGATTGGGGGAAAGTACAGAGGTGGTGGGTGTGTGGAGACCATCGTATGGTGTGGTGGTAGATGCAGATACATCAGGGACATTTAAGACATTCTTAGACGAATGGATGATAGGAAAATGGAGGGCTATGTGGGAAGAAAGGGTTAAATTGATCTTGGAGTAGGTTAAATCATCAGCACAATGTTATGGGCTGAAGGGCTGTATTGTGCTGTAGTGTTCTATGTTCTGTGTTCTTAAAACCTTTCCCTTTAACCAAGCTCTTCATCTCCTGCCTTCTGTGAGGCTAACAGATTTGTGAAACACCCTTGGCAATTTTATTTTCTCACGTCAGAGGTGCTACATAAATGGAATTTGCAGTTGTTGTTCCAGACTGAACAGTTTGTCTTCTGACAGGAAGGCTGAGAATGTTGGTACCTGAGGTGAGATTGGAGTGTGCAGTGCAGTCATCGGCAGCTATTACATTGCTGGTTACGCAGCCAATAAGTACGTTGCTTCACACGGAGGTTGGCAGGAACGTGAAACATCACCTGTCAGGAACAGCATAAAGGCGCTGATTGCCATAGAAACGTTAAAACAGGCACTTTTTAAAGTTGCAGAACCACCATGGGTAGACAGATAGAACAGAACTTTCTTGTCATTGCTCAAGACAACGAGGGTGTGGTGCTACTCCAGTCCGTGCAGAACAGATATTTACAATCCATGCAGTGCAGCTTAATTAAAAAATTCCCATATTTACATGCAACAACTGACTTTGATAGTCCATAACACTCAAAGGGGATTGGCAAGCCGGAGTGTAGCATTATTCAACACACAACAGCCCTGGGGAAAAAGTTGTATTTCAGTCTTACTGTCTTGGCTAAGGTGTTTCTGTATCTCCTACCAGATGGCAGGAGATTGAACGGACAATGTCTGGGATGGAATGGGATGGGTCTTTAGTGATGTTATGAGCCTCAATAGGCATCGAGAGATGCAGGTCAGCTCCAAGTCCAGTAGTTGAGTCCTAGTGGAGTGCTGAGCCATCCTGATCACCCATTGGAGTGCTTTGTGATCTGTCTTGCTGTAGCTAGAGTCCCACCCTGACACTCCATATGTCAGTATGCTCTCTGTCGCACATCGATCAAAGTTGGCCTGAGATTTTTGGTGCAGATTAGCTCCCATTAAACTCCTCAGGTACTTTGGTCGCTGTTGTGTCTTCCCTACTGTCGAGGTTGTGTTGATGGTCCACGAGAGTCCCTCAGTGATGTTCGTCCCCAAAAGCCTTTCCAATTTAATACTCTCTGTGGCCTGCTCCCTGTTGCCTTGATTCAGCCTGTATCCGACCTTTCCAATTCGATACGCTCCATAGCTTGGACCCTGCTGCCTCAATTTGGCCTGTATCCGACCTTTCCAATTTGTCCTGGCGTTTAAATCGATAAAACCTCAGGTCTTCCTTGCTCTTAGCAACAGGCCCACTGTCTCACCTCACCTCACCTCAGTTCTACACATCGAATTCCCTCCAAAGAGAAGTTACAGACTATTCCTTGTGATGGTCATTTACCAGAAAGAAAATGATCGACAAAGTGTTTAGCTGTTTTCATTGGCCACCAGCCAGAAGCTGCTGAGATTCACCAGCACCATCTTAAACCAGAACGAGTGAGTCAATGAGTCAGACAGCATGGAAACAGGCCCTCAGCCCAAATGGTCCATGCCGACCAAAATTCCAGTTGGGTTGGTCCCATTTACCCACTTTTGGCTCAACCCTCTCCAGGAGTTCCCCACCTGGGGTGCATGACCCGTTGGTTAATGTTAGGGGTTTATGGCGTAAAAAAGGTTGGGAACACCTGCTCTGAACCTTTCTTATCCTTGTACCTTTCCAAATGTCTTTCATATGTTAATATACCTACCCCAACAGCTTCACCTGACATCTCCATCGACACACAGACTGACCCCTGACATCTCCACCCACACACAGACTGACCCCTGACGTCTCCACCCACACACAGACTGACCCCTGACGTCTCCACCCACACACGGACTGACCCCTGACATCTCCATCCACACGGACTGACCCCTGACATCTCCAGACACACACGGACTGACCCCTGACATCTCCATCCACACACGGACTGCCCCCAGGAATGAAATTAAATATGTAGTGTAAAAACAGAAATAAAAAAGTAGTGAGGTAGTGTCCAAGGGTTCAATGTCCATTCAGAAATCGGATGGCAGAGGGGAAGAAGCTGTTCCTGAGTCATTGAGTGTGTGTCTTCAGGCTCCTGTACCTCCTCCCTGTTGATAGCAACGAGAAGAGGGCATGTCCTGGGTTATGTGGGTCTTTCATGAAGGACGCCTCCTTTTGAGGCATTGCTCCATGAAGATGTCCTGGATTCTAGTGCTGACTGAGTTTACAACTTTCTGCAGCTTATTTTGATGCTGTGCAGTGCCTCCCCCATACCACTCAATCAGATTGCTGCCCACAGTACATCTGTAGAAACTGACAAGCGTCTTTGGTGACAAACAGAATCCCCTCAAAATCCTAATGTTGTTGGCGAGACCAGTGTGAGCAGTAAAGATGCAGTTTGTAGGCCGTGCTCACTGCTGCTCATGGTGAAGGAAGTGTCTCTGGGTCACACAAGGGCCTGGTGTAAATTGTTTTTACCATTTTCCTCCTGACAGGATCAGTTACTGTTTTGTGATGATTGTGATCGAGGCTACCACATGTACTGCCTGAGCCCTCCAATGTCCGAACCTCCAGAAGGTAAGACACTGTCTCTGCTTCCCACGGGCAGTACTCAGCAGGTCAGGTAGCTTCAGCAGGGAGAGAACCAGGGATGTGATGGGTAGATGAGGAGCAAACAGTCGAGATTCTGCAGATACTGGAAATCCAAACTCTGCAGTTCAGGCAGTGTCTGTGGAGAAGAATACACACAACTGGAAAGGGGGGGGGCAGAAGCCAGAATAAGAAGGTTGGCAGGGGTAGTGGGGGGAAGAGGAGGTGTAGGTGAAGCGGAAGGTGGTTGGGTGGGGGATGAAGTAAGAAGCTGGGAGGTGACTGGTGGGAAAGGTAAAGGGCTGAAGAAGAAGGAATCTGATAGGAGAGGAGAGTGGATAATGGGAGAAAGGGAAGGAGGAAGAGAACCAGAGGGAGGTGATGGGTAGATGAGGAGAAGAGAGGGGGTGAGAGATGTCCAGAATGGGGGATGGAAAAAGAGAGATGGAGAAGAGGAGAAATTTCCAGAAGTTAGAGAAATCAGTGTTCATGCCATCAGGTTGGTGAGTATGCAGTCAGAATACGAGTTGTTGCTCCTCCAGCCTGGGTTTGGTCTCAACATGGCAGGAGAGGAGGCCATGCGGACACTCATCAGAATGGGAGTAGAAAGTTGAATTGCAATGGGTGGCCACCGGCAGATCCTGCCTTTTACAACATAGAACAGGAACACGCTCTCTGGTCTACGGTGTTGTGCCAAACCAATCAAATTAGTAATCAGATGGCCAACTAAACTAATCCCTTCTGCCTTCACAATGTCCCTATCCCTCTACTTCCCTCACATTCACGTGCCTATCTAAATGTCTAGTGGAAAATACGGCAGGAGGAGGGGCAGGTAGTGTTGAGGAAACAGAGAGGCTGCAGTAGGACGAAGATTAGAAGAATAGGCAACAAAATGGCAGATGGAATACAGTGTCAGGAAGTGTGTGGTCATGCACTTTGAGAAATGAAAGTGTAGACTACTTTCTCAATGGAAAGAAATTTCAAAATTCCGAGGTGCAAAGGGAATTGGGAGGATTCCCTAGAGACTGGAGCTGAGAGGAAAAGTGGATCAGCCATGGTGAAATGGCAGGGGAGACTCGATGGGCCAAATGGCCTAATTCCGCTCCTATATCTTATGAGTCCGTAATGTACTGCCACTAGCAGCACTCCAGGCAGTGCATTCCAAGCACCCACTCTCTTAGTGAAAGCAGGGTCGTAGAAAAACAAGCAACACGCATCAAAGTTGCTGGTGAACACAGCAGGCCAGGCAGTAAGAGATCTCTTACTCACTCTTCCTTCAGTTAGTCCTGATGAGGGGTCTCGGCCCGAAACGTCGACTGTACCTCTTCCTGGAGATGCTGCCTGGCCTGCTGCGTTCACCAGCAACTTTGTTGTGTGTTGCTTGGATTTCCAGCATCCGCAGAATTCCTCGTGTTTACGTCATAGAAAAACAATGCAAGTTCAAGGTTCAGTGCATGGGGGAAGGGTGAGTGAGAGAACAGAAGGGAACGTCTGTGTTAGGCTAGAGTTCAGGAGTGGGTGACAACTCAAGTGCTGGTCATTCAGGCTGAGAGAGGGCGGGGAGAATAAAAAAAAGGAAAGTATGTCTGATGAAGTTGGCGACAGAGGGAGACAAACAAAATACAAATTTACTTTTTTTTTAAACTGAGTGAACAAAATAGGGAATGAAAAGATTGGAATTACTGTGCTCAGCGTTGCAGCTGGAAAGCTGCATTCCACACAGTCAGAAGGTGAGGTGCTGGTTTGTGAGCTTACATTGAGGGTCTGCAGACAGAGCGGTTAGAGGGGAAGTGTGAAGGAGGACTGAATTATCAGGCCTGATAATTATCTTTCGGCCTGAAGTATTAATTCTGATGCTGTGCCTGGTTGGCCAAGTAATTCCAGACTCTTCTGCTTTTGTGTCAGATTTCCAGGATCTGCAGTAGCTTGTGAGCTTAGGGACGCTGTGTTTTTCCTGGTCGGTGGATGAAGCCTGATTGCTTGAGTTTATGTGGAGGATATGACATAGGGTGGGCCATTCTTGTTCTCCTCTCCCACCCCTTTCACCATCACCCCTTCGGTCAGCTCACCGCTCTTGCCTTCTGTGGAAGCCCTCACTCATTTCCTGCTCCCTTTCACACCCATTTTAAATCCCCATCCATGTTTGCAGTGCCTGTGTTGTGGGTAGTGGTGAGCACAACGCTTCGCCATACCAGTGACTTGGGCTCAGTCCCTGCCACTGCCTGTGAGGACTTTGTACGTTCTGCCCGTGGGGGTGGCACAGTAGCGTAGTGGTTAGCGCAACGCTTTACCATACCATTGACCCGGGTTCAATTCCCGTCGCTGCCTGTAAGGAGTTTGTACGTTCTCCCCGTGACTGTGTGGGTTTCCTCCGGGTGCTCTGGTTTCCTCCCACAGTCCAAAGACATACAGGTTAGTAGGTTAATTGTATTGGCTTGCTTACTGCCTGATACGCTGCTGGTGTTTAGGGCAGTAATAAAGGTCCTCCACCTCTGTCTGTCCATACTGTCACACTCAGATGTAGAAGGGTTCTTCACCGCTGTTTCCGTAACAGTTTTACTTGACCAGTCTTGGTTGATAGTCATGAGCTGAACCCCAAACCTGGAGGACTAGAGGACCATTCTTAGTGTGGCCTCTACCCTTTGACCTATTTGGCATGGGTGACCCCTCCAAGAGCTAAAGCACGAGCCCCTGACTCCAGCCAACATGGCTGTCCGGGTCATTGAGGAAAACAAGCCTCCAAACCCTACGACAAGGGTGTGGTCCTCCTAGGGGTTGTGAGTTGGACATGTGGGTGTAATTGGGCCCATTGGGCCTATTACTGTGATGTATCTCTAAATTAATAAAATCAGTGGGACCAGGATTATAGACGTTTGCTGTGCAGGCCTTGGAAAAGCCTGTGTGCGCCTGGTCCTGGTCAAACCCGTCCAGTTCAGTGTGTTCGTTGGGCTGGGAGGGCCCGTTACTCTGCTGTATCTCTAAATAAAAAATAAAATAAAGCAGAAAGGGATGAGAGAAAAAGTGGAAACCCTCAGCAGGTGGGGCAGCAGCGGCGGAGAGAGGAGCAGTTAATGAGGCTCGCACAAAACGCTGCAGGAACTCAGCAGGTCAGGCAGCGTCAGTGGAGGGGAGTAAATGGTAAACGCTTTGGGCCAAGGCCCTTTATCAAGACTGGGAAAGAGAAAGGAAATGATGCTGGAGGAACCCAGCATCTGTGGAGAGAGAGACTGTTAAACAGATTATAGAAGAGTACAGCACAGGGAGAGGCCATTCGTCCCACAATGTTGTGCTGAACCAGCTAAAAAGCACCCAAACACTATCCCTCCTCCCTACAGCATGTCCATATCCCTCCATCTTCCTCACATCCATGTGACTATCCAAATATCACTTAAAAGCCTCTAATGTATTTGCCTCTAACACCAGACCAGGCAGCACATTCCAGGCATCCACCACTCTCTGAGTAAAAAACTTACCCCCTTTCACCTTCAATGCATGCCCTCTGGTATTAGACATTTCTACTCTGGGGAACAGATACTCTCTGTCCACTATATCTATGCCTCTCATAGTCTTATAAACCTCTATCAGATCTCCCCTCAGCCTCCGACACGTCAGAGGAAACAACCCAAGTTTATCCCGCCTCTCATGATAGCACATGCCCTCTAAACCAGGCAGCATCGGGTAAGCCTCTTCTGCAGCCTCTCCAAAGCCTCAATGTCCTTCCTGTAGTGGGGTGACCAGAACTGTACACAATACTCCAGATGCAGTCTAACCAGAGTTTTATGAAGTTGGAACATAACCTCCTGACCTTTGAACTGGATATTTTGCTGTTGGGTCCGCTCACCGGGACTGGGGAAGAGAAAGAACACGATGCTGGAGGAATTCGGCAGGTCAGGCAGCATCTGTGGAAGCAAATGGACAGTTGATGTTCCAGGTCAAGACTTTTCATCTGGACTGAAGAATAGAGGAGAGAGAGCTGGTGTGGAGAGGTGGAAAGATGGGGTGGCAAGTGATGGGTGAATCCAGGTGAGGAGGGATGATAGGCAAGTGGAGGAGGGAGGTGAGGGGTGGAGGTGACACAAGGGCTGCAGATAGTGGAACCTGATAGGAGAGGAAGGTGGAGCACGGAACCAAATCAGGGAGCTGGGGAGGTGATACAGGAACTGTGTGTGTGTGACTGTGTGTGTGTGTTGTGTGTGTTGTGACTGTGTGTGTGTGTTGTGTGTTGTGACTGTGTGTGTGTGTGTGTGTTGTGTGTTGTGACTGTGTGTGTGTGTGGTGTGTTGTGACTGTGTGTGTGTGTTGTGACTGTGTGTTTGTTGTGACTGTGTGTGTGTGTTGTGTGTTGTGACTGTGTGTGTGTGTGTGTTGTGTGTTGTGACTCTGTGTGTGTGTGTCTGTGTGTTGTGTGTTGTGACTGTGTGTGTGTGTGTGTGTTGTGACTGTGTGTATGTTGTGTGTTGTGACTCTGTGTGTGTGTTGTGACTGTGTGTGTGTGTTGTGTGTTGTGACTCTGTGTGTGTGTGTGTTGTGACTGTGTGTGTGTGTGTGTTGTGACTGTGTGTGTGTGTTGTGTGTTGTGACTCTGTGTGTGTGTGGTGTGACTGTGTGTGTGTTGTGTTATGACTGTGTGTGTGTGTTGTGACTGTGTGTGTGTGTGTTGTGACTGTGTGTGTGTGTTGTGTGTTGTGACTGTGTGTGTATGTATGTGTGTGTGTGTTGTGACTGTGTGTGTGTGTGGTGACTGTGTGTGTGTGTGTTGTGTGTGTTGTGACTGTGTGTGTGTGTGTGTGTTGTGTGTGTTGTGACTGTGTGTGTGTGTGTGTGTTGTGTGTGTTGTGACTGTGTGTGTGTTGTGACTGTGAATCAAGTCACCGGAGAGAAACTGAAGCTGGTGTCTTTATTCACAGAAGCAAGCAGTCATCATACTGGAGACAGTCTCGGAAGGCAAGGCCCCTAGACTTATAATACATCACATTTTTATACCCTTAAAATCAATAATAACTCAAAAGTTTTTGAATAGTTACAATAATGTTGTTTACTTCAGTACTTCCTCTTGAGCTGCATGTAAATTTCAAACAGCTAAATCTTCACGCCAACACTCCTGACACCTAGATTGAATGTTAATCACCACTGTTCCTGAATGCATTCATGCATATGCAGACATCTCAGGTCAATGGGATGTTTCCTGGTTTACAATCAACCCCAGTCTGCAGCTCCAGGAAGATCATTGTTCTGAGCTGCATTCTAAATTCAATCTACAATCCACATTCGGATCTGAAGACTGCTTGCTGTAGGAATTGATGTTTACTATATTCCATAACTCCAGAGTCTGCCCTAACAATGGGCAGGTAAAGTATGAGGGGAACTTGGTAGGTCCAGAAGTGAGGGAATGGGCCAGAGGAGGAATTTACTGGAAGATAAAGAGACAACATTGGATTGTAGACTACGCAGGCAGAACGTGAGGTGCTTTTCCACAGAATGTTACTAGTCTTCATTTAGAAGACTAAATGAAGGAGAGAGAGACAGAAAGACAGACAGAGCAAGAGCCAGAGAGTGAGAGAGACAGTGTGTATGAGACAGCGGAGGGAGACAGCGGAGGGAGGGAGACTGACAGAGATAGAGAGGCATACAGAGTGAGAGATAGAGAGAGTGGGAGAAAGGGGGATATCTCTTATAGGCAAAGACCAGGTGATTGCAAGTGGCAGTCAGGTTTAGGATGTTGTTGATAGTGAAGTTGTGATGACACTCTCCACAGACCTGAAGGAGCTGGGACATGGGAGGAGCCTGAAGTGTAGTTTTGGCCACGGAGAAGAGGACGGGTCAAATCGCCTCCTCTGGTGTAAACTTTGCTGTTTGCCCGGAGCAGAAGATCTCACCTTTTTAACAAATTTATCATTAAAAATCTGACATTCTTTTTTTCTTCTCTCTCTCCCTCTTTCACCCTCTTTCTGTCACACACACACCCACTGTCTCACTCCATCTCCCTCCCCTTTTCTCCGACTCTCTCCCTCTCTCGCTGTCTGTGTGTGTCTCTCTCTCTCACACACACTTTGTCTGTCTCTCTGTCTCTGTCTTTCTCCCCCCTCTGTCTTTCTCTCTCTATCTCTCACTCTGTATGTCTCTCTATCTCTGTCGGTCTCTCCTCTCAAATCTCACACACACCACACACTAACTGTCTAACTCTCTCTGTCTATCATCTCTGCCTCTCACACACATACACACACACACACACACACGCACTCTCTCTCCCCCTCTCTCACCCCCTCCCCCTCACAGGTAGCTGGAGTTGCCATCTGTGCTTGCAGCAGCTGAAAGAGAAGGCCTCGGCGTACATAACTCTAACCTAAGAGGACCCACACTTGCTGGCACCTCCTGCGCTGCCCGGGGATGTCATGTCTCAGCCATCTCCAGCCCCAGAACGTGGCCACATTCCAGAAGCACGGCACCAACTGTTGTAAGATAGCGACCCTTGGCCCAAAGACACAACAATGCTGCTTCTTGGGGCAATGTCTATCCTTGTACTCTGATCTTTAAACGTATGTTTTACAGATATTGACATTTTAGTGGGGATTTGCTTTCACTCTGTGGGCGGTTGCCTTCACACTGAGAACTTTCTGAGAGACAGCGGGAAGATATCGAGAGAGCAGAGCGATCAAAGGACCCAGTTCTGTCCGTCCACAGAGCCAGTGGTTGGATTTTTGCCTCGGACTAGGTGCGGACTGCTGGGGCACCGACCCCTCCTTCATCCTGGCTTCTGAGGTGCCCTGATCTCCTGGTCATGATGAACCCATCCCATTGGGGGCGGCAGGACAACCTTCGGATGGAGAGCCAAAACGACTCCCTTGTTCCCTCGCCCTCCCCCGACACAGATCCCCCTCCTAGCAAACCCTCAGTGCAAACGGGAGTTGCTTGTAAAAAAAATGCATGGCGTGATGTAGATGTTGTACTCTTCCCATCCCCCCAAATGGCTGCAAGGAAAGCGAGATGAGGCAGTGGGAGGAGTGGAGATGAAACCTTGTTGCATTTGGACCAGAGACCAATTCACCTTGGATTGTGAGGGTCAATCCCATGGTGTTGAAGTGACCTCGAGTGGACCTTTCAGTGAGGTTGAATCTATGACTGGGCATTGGTCAGACATTGTGGTGCCTCTCCCATTCAGACATCTCTTCTTGACATTCACCTACAGAAGATGTGGAGATACTTTACCGGAAGCTTGTGACGGATCCAGTCTCCTACTGGGCATGAATGCGGATTGAGGTCTCCACCCCTCTGGAGCCAACATCTCCTTTCACCTTGCGAGGGAACTTTAGGACTCCTGGGGACTACTTTCTTAAGCTGATGTGTGTGTTTGTTAATGGGTGTGATTGGGCGTGCCAGGCTCATTGGTCAATGCAGGTGATTGGCATACTGAATGGGCCAATGATTGCAGCTGGTCAACAGGCCCTGGGTTTTTACTCATTCGTAGCTCAAGTCTCAGAACACTCCGTCCAGGACGTCTGTGGAGGGACACGTGTACCATGCCTGCCAAACGCTCTGATGCGTCCCTGGCCTTGGATGAAGTCAGGACATGTGATGAGATCAGAACTTCACCCTGCGTGTTGGTACGGCGTCTGACTTGCCGAGGACTGATGGTGCTGGTTATTCAGAAGATCCTAAGGATGGGGGACGGAGGCGGTGGTGGGAAGGTGACACTGCCCCCTGGGGTAGAGCCACCCTTGTGGTGTAGGTACCCTGGCTCGATTCTGACCTCCAGCGTTCTCTGTCTGGAGTACGCAGGTTCTCCCTGTGACCCTGTGGGTTCCCCGGATGCCCTGCAGATTGGTAGGCGAATTGGCTGCTGTAAGTTGCCTCCTGCGTGTAGGTGAGGGGTAGAGTCCTGGGGGCTGGGGGTGGGGAAAATTAAATGGGACCGGTGTGGAAGGGTGTGTGAAGGTTGTCGGGCAACACACTGGCTATCTCCTGTGCTGTTTGACTCTGTCACCCCACCCCCAGGCTGAATCTTTCCTCCAAGCCCATTACCTAACCTAGTGAAAGGCCGTTCAGCCCAGCAGCCTGTGGGGCCCATTGTCCAACCAGCCGCATGTTCCCCACTCATCACCGTTTTCTTTCAAAGTAAATCCCACAGTAAAAGTATCTGTGCTGTGGCATGAATACTTACATTTGAGGCACTGTCCCTAAACACTATTGCACACTATCATTCCCTAAACACTATTGCACACTATCATTCCCTAAACAGTACTGCACACTATCATTCCCTAAACAGTACTGCACACTATCATTCCCTAAACACTATTGCACACTATCATTCCCTAAACAGTACTGCACACTATCATTCCCTAAACACTATTGCACACTATCATTCCCTAAACACTATTGCACACTATCATTCCCTAAACAGTATTGCACACTATCATTCCCTAAACACTATTGCACACTATCATTCCCTAAACAGTACTGCACACTATCATTCCCTAAACAGTACTGCACACTATCATTCCCTAAACACTATTGCACACTATCATTCCCTAAACAGTACTGCACACTATCATTCCCTAAACAGTATTGCACACTATCATTCCCTAAACACTATTGCACACTATCATTCCCTAAACAGTATTGCACACTATCATTCCCTAAACAGTACTGCACACTATCATTCCCTAAACACTATTGCACACTATCATTCCCTAAACAGTACTGCACACTATCATTCCCTAAACACTATTGCACACTATCATTCCCTAAACAGTACTGCACACTATCATTCCCTAAACAGTACTGCACACTATCATTCCCTAAACACTATTGCACACTATCATTCCCTAAACAGTACTGCACACTATCATTCCCTAAACACTATTGCACACTATCATTCCCTAAACACTATTGCACACTATCATTCCCTAAACAGTATTGCACACTATCATTCCCTAAACACTATTGCACACTATCATTCCCTAAACAGTACTGCACACTATCATTCCCTAAACAGTACTGCACACTATCATTCCCTAAACACTATTGCACACTATCATTCCCTAAACAGTACTGCACACTATCATTCCCTAAACAGTATTGCACACTATCATTCCCTAAACAGTATTGCACACTATCATTCCCTAAACACTATTGCACACTATCATTCCCTAAACAGTATTGCACACTATCATTCCCTAAACAGTACTGCACACTATCATTCCCTAAACACTATTGCACACTATCATTCCCTAAACAGTACTGCACACTATCATTCCCTAAACACTATTGCACACTATCATTCCCTAAACAGTACTGCACACTATCATTCCCTAAACACTGTTTCACGATATCATTCCCTAACCACTATTGCATGATATCATTCCCTAACCACTATTGCACACTATCATTCCCTAACCACTATAGGACGTAGAAGCAGAATTAAGCCATTCACTCCGTCAAGTCTGCTCTACCCCTCCAACATGGCTGATCTATTTTCCCTCTCAACCCATTTTCGTGCCTTCTGTCTGTAACCTTTGATGCCCTGACTAATCAAGAATCTATCAACCTTCGCTTTATATATACCCACTGAATTGGCCTTTTAACACCTTTCAATTTTAGACAATCTTAATTTCCATTGCCACCTCAAAATCACCTCACTTTATTTATTTACAGGCAGGGTATTTATTGCCCATCCCTAACCGACCCCAGGAAGGTGGCAGTGACCTGTTGATAAACTGTCCTCTGATACTCTGCACCCTGGTAGAGAGGACACCTCGGCAGATGTCATACAGTGGACAGCTGGTGGTGGGGAAGTGGAGAGTGGGACGTAGTGGGTTGTTATGCCTTGGGAGAGGCTGCTGGGGAGGGCAAGAGGGATCCAGGGCAACACGAGGCGAACAGATGGTTAGATTCTTAAAGGGCTAGCGCTGATGTGATGGGCTGAGTGGCCTTGGGCAGGTGAAAGGCCTTTGTTTGATGCCACTTTCAGGATCGGAAGCTCTGCACAGGCAGCTCTGAGGTGCAGCCACGTCATGGGACTGCACAGCAAGATCCCACAGAGAGTAATGCAGATCATTCAAGGAGTGAAAAATGCTGGTCCCAGGGAAGGCGGTCGGCACAGAATGGCGGTACCCGAAGGGTCCCTGGCGTCCTTCTGGGAGCCTCCCGCCTTCCCCCAACACTGACTCTGTTCCCTGAGTCCCCCAAATCGAGTTCACAGCCCAGGAGCGGTGTCCGTGGATGGCAGGGAGGGATTTAGACAGGTCATTTATATCGTGCTCAAAGGCAGAGGCTTAACAGGGCATCTCACAGGAGAAGTGAGCATGAGAGAGAGTAACTGGGCAAACTGGGGAGGTGGGGACCCAGCCACAGCTGCCAGAAGGAATCTGGGGTGGATCGAGAGATCAGGACTGGAGGTAGCGGGGCGATCTGTGTAGGCTGCAGGGATAGAGGGGAGTCACAGAAGTTGGGGGGAGAGGAGCCTGCATCAGACTGGGAGTTGGTGTGCATTGGTGAGCACGCCCAGGTTTGTTGGGAGAAGTAGGAGTGCTGGGATAGTGACTGGGCTAAGGAAGGTAGGAGAGGAGTAGAGGAATGGTGCAAAGGTTTGAGCTGCCGTCCCCCAGCACCAGAGACCTGGGTTCGATGTCAGTTTCTCATTTCCTTCACAGATCCCAACGATGAGTGGGATTGGTGGGTTAATTGACACGCTGTGAGCGTGCATAGGCAGGGATAGAGTCTCGGCGGCGGGGGGGTCGATGTGAATGTGCAAATGGGATAGTTGATGGTCAGCACAGTGTGGATGGGCTGAATGGCCTGATCCAGTGCAGTGTTTTTTTTTTCCTGAGTCAGCCTGCAGGCTGCTCCCCACCCTCCCTCACGAGTGGCTGGAATCCCCAGCCTCTCCTCTCCTGATTCACAGCACAACGGGAGCCAGTTCATGAATGCCTCTGGTGACGTGGCGTCACATCGAGTGTCAGGGCGATGGGTAACTGCATTGCGAACCCCTCAGCCGTTTGCCTGTGTTTGCCCAGTGTGTTATGTGTGCTGTTTCCTGTAATGTGTAAATCTGGTTAAAGTGTCTTAAACTGACCTGCTTCTGTTAAATCGTTGGGATCTCTTTACGAAAGCGAGAAAGCAGGAAGTCATGGCATATTGCGGTTTTGTTTGAAGGTTAAAACGGACCGGCACTTGACCTTCAAGGACAGCCAGGGGGACCTCAGCTTTATCCTCTGGGTTACAGTAGGCTACTGCATAGGGTTTCTGACTGTGACCAGCGGGTCGCACACCAACAGCTGAACGGTGTCCGTCGCAGGTCCACAAACCTGTAACTGCCCTTCACGCACCAACTCTTTACCTCTGACCTCTCTCCTACACAGTCGTCGCTTCTTTCCACACCTTGTGGCGCATCGGGTGGCAGCCTCGCCGTTACTTTAACATTTTTGTCTGTCTTTTACGAGACCAAGTTACTCGCTCGATGCCCAACACAGTACGGATGGAAAGCGTGCAAGGAGCAGGCCGGATTTGAACCCATGACCACTTGGCTCGATGTCCGGTGCAGATGCCACAACACTATCAGCCGGCTTCTCCAACGCAATACGTTCCTCCAATCACCTTAACATTAAACCCCCCTCGCTCCCCCAGAGCTGGTATTTCAGGTTGGGACCCTCCAGCTGGTTAGGCCAGTGGGTTCCAAACCTTTTTCTAATCCCAATTAACTGAGGGGTCCGTGGACCCCAAGCTGGGAATCCCTGGGTTAGACCAAAGGGCCTGTCTCTGTGCGGTGTAGCTCTCTGCCTCTATGCTCTCTAACTTGCCACCTGGACCTCACCAACCCTGCATTGTGCCTGGGTCCAAGTCCAGGAAGGTCCTCCTCCAGCATAACTGAGAGAGCACCTTCTCCACATGGTTTGTAGTGGTCCAAGAAGGCACGCAGCCCTCTCCCCGCCCCCCCAACCAACTCCTCAAGGGTAGAGTGGTTGGGCCAATAAATTCAGGCCCACATCCCAATGTACGAACACAAGTCACCTTGAATCTCAATCTTGACAATTACATGGAACATGGAAGAGTACAGCACAGAAACAGGCCATTTGGCCCACAATGTTGTGCTAAACCAGCTAAAAAAACAAATCAAAAACACCCAAACACTAATCCTCCTCCCTACACCAAGTCCATATCCCTCCATCTTCCTCACATCCATGTGCCTATCCAAATGTCTCTTAAAAGCCTCTAATGTATTTGCTTCTACCACCATATCAGGCATCCACCACTCTCTGAGTAAAAAACTTACCCCTCACATCCCCCTTTGAACCTACCCCCACCTCCCTCACCTTCAATGCATGCCCTCTGGTATTAGACATTTCTACCCTGGGGAACAGATGCTCTCTGTCCACTCGATCTGCCTCTCGTAATCTTATAAACCTCTATCAGATCTCCCCTCAGCCTCCAGCACTCCAGAGAAAACAACCTAAGTTTACCCAGCATTTCATGACACATCCTCTAAACCAGGCAGCTTCCTGGTAAACCTCTTCTGCACCCTCTCCAAAGCCTCGACATCCTTCCTACAGTGGGGCGACCAGAACTGTATGCGATACTCCAGACGTGGCCTAACCAGAGTTTTATAAAGTTGCCCAGTCCTGATTCCACTTCCAGAACAGTGTCAGATTTGTGAGATGGTGGACTATGCAGATGTTTAGCGTGTCCCAGGCAGAAGCCAACATCCCCCCCCCCCCCCACATCTGGATTCCACGTAACACACAGAAAATGCTGGAGGAACTCAGCATCTCGACCTGAAACGTTGACTGTTCACTCTTTTCCATTGCTGAGCTCCTCCAGCATTTTGTGTGTGTTGCTTTGGATTTCCAGCTTCTGCAAATTTTCTCTTGTTTGTGTCTGAGTTCTAAGTGTTGGCTCTGCACAGGGCCCAAAGAGAGAGCATTAAGGGCCCCTGTGTCCCACAGATCGCTAAAAGCTGTGGTCTCCATCGGCGTGGATGTCGATTCCGTGTCTTTAGTGCAGGGGGCAGGGAAAAGGTCACTCTCTAGAATTTAACTGTTGCACTCCAGACCCAGTGAAGTTAACAGAAGGGTTCAGTTGCCAATGGCAAACAGAGAGGCTGCTGTAGAAGTGAACATTCACCAGTGTTCAAGGACTTGATTCTTAACACTGAGTCCCAATCTTTACTAGAAAGAGGTTTGAGCTGACAATCCACAATCTTACAATCATATGGAATAGACAGAGGCTATTCAGCCCATCAACTCTCTGGTGGTTTATAAGACATTGGAGCAGAACTGGGCCATTCATCCCACTGAGTCTGCTCCGCCAGTCCATCATGGCTGATCCCAGATCCCACTCAACCCCACACACCTGCCTTCTCACCATATCCTTTGATACCCTGACCGATCAGAAGATGATCAACTTCCACCTCAAGTATACCCACGGACTTGGCCTCCACCACAGTTTGTGGCAGAGCATTCCACAGATTCACTACTCTGGCTAAAAAAATTCCCCCTTACTTCTGTTCTAAAAGGCCGCCCCTCAATTTTGAGGCTGTGCCCTTTAGTTCTGGATACCCCAACCAGTCCTTCCACATTTGGTAGGTTTCAGTGAGATCCTCCCCGCATTCTTCTAAACTCTAGTGGGGACAGGTCCAAAGCTGCCAAACGCTCCTCATGTGTTAACCCCTTCGTTCCCGGAGTCATCCTCGTGACTCTCTACAATAACAACACATCTTTTCTGAAATATGGAGTCCAAAACACTGTGTGGGCTTGACTAGTGTCTTATAAGGGCTCAGCATTATCTCCTTGCTTTTATATTCTATTCCCCTTGAAATAAATCCCAACATTGCATTTGCCTTCTTTACCACAGACTCAACCCGTAAATTAACCTTCTGGGACTCCTAGGTCCTCCTTAATACTACCCCTACTACAGTGTGACCTTCCCTCAGTACTAGACTGTGTACATTTTGGGTGTCTGTAGTCTGTTCTCCGGGCAGGGAAGTGAACGCAGGACCTGCTGGCTCCAGAAAGGGGGAGACCCCCCCCAGCAGTAATTGAAGAGAATTGTTTGCTGTCAATCAGTCTCAGAATCTCACAAACCATCGCAGGAGATTCCAACAACTTAACCAGCGATTTTTAAGGCGAAAGAAAGTGACAAATAAATTACTGTAAAACAAAAAAATGTTTTTGCTGCAAAGCCAATTTCAACATTGTTGGTGTAAGGAAAATTGTAAAGATTTTGAGATGAAGTTGTTTCTATATGTGTTGGTGAACTCTGTGTAGCTGAGGCTGCAGTGTGCTTGCGGTACCCTGGGTGTAGCTGCTCCCTCAGAGGGGGCAGGGTTACGCCCTGGAACAGCGTCGGATGTGAGATGGGGTGACGTTACCACGTCACTGGGAGAGGTTACCGTCGGCTCGCGGGCTGATACACCTCCTCCCGCAGAGCCACCGTGATGCTACTCCAAACATGCCGTGCGGTTGGCTTCTCTCGGTTTCAAGGCAAGGCCATTTGGCCCATTGTGGATAGCCTACACCTTGTAGACAGGAAGAAGGGCTGGTGGGGGGTGCGGAGGAGGTGAATTCTTCAGGTTGGAAGGAGGGGACAGGCCCCAGATTGGACTCTCAGCTCCTTAGGGTGGTGATGGCTTATGACCTACGGTTGAAGGATCAGCTCCTTTTGGGTGAGATGACCTATGACCTATGGTTGAAGGGTCAGCACCTTTTGGTAGAGATGATCTATGATTAGATAGGATTCAGTCCCAATTCCCACCCTGAGGGCTTAAGTCCTCAATACTGGAAATTAAATGGGAACCAGCAGTTGACAGGGAGGGGAGACACAGGACTGGCCGTGGTTTCTGTTGCATGCATCACTCTCCTCCCCAGCTCCTGGTTCTTGCATCACACAGAGAGTGTTTCCTGCCCTTGCTGCAGTCGTGGTTGCTGTCATCAAGAATGGGGAGTAGGGTTGTGGATTTTGGTGCACACTGCATCCTACTAACCCTCTCTCCCAACCCTGGCCAACCCCTCACACTAAATATCAGCAGAACTACCTCTACAATCCCTCATCCCGAAAGTACCACTCTGAGGGCAGGTCAGTGGGGTTGTGGGGGGGCAGGGGTCAACTTAGAGGAAATGGTATTTGAAGGAAATACGAGACAGACTAGGTTGCAGGGAGGTTGGAATCAATAGAATTGCCCCAAGGGCCAGCATACACGATGGGCCGAATGGCTTTCTTCTGTGTCTTAAACCCATGGTTCTGTAGGAAGAGGCTGGGTCACACAGCCATGAAACCAGATGATCCCATCTCCCGTATGTGAGGCCCCAACTGACCCCGAGCGTAGCATTACCAAGGCCGTACGCATAGTGCTCTGCAGCCTCGCACAGCCCAGGCAGGAGAACCACTGTACCGGTCTGAGTTGTCTTTGCTAGTGTTATTTTGGCGTATCTGTGTTGCAAAAGTGATGTTGTCTGTTTCAAGTAGTGTTCCTGGCAGTTTTAAGAATAAAAATTAATTGGATTTGATTATCAGTCTGGAAGGAGGGCTGTTGGCTCATTTTCGTTCTTCATTAGCATTATCTGAGGTTCCTGCTGCCAGTCTCTTGCACGCATACACACTCTGACACACACACACTCACACTCTCTCACACCACACACTCCCACATAAACATTTGCACACACTCACACACACAGACACACACGCATATACTCACACACAGACACACAATACGTTCTGACACAATACACACACACATACACACACACTTGCACACACAGACACACTCAACATGCACATGCATATACGTACACATATGCACAAAGATAGACACACATGCACAGACATGCAAACCTACATGCACACACGTACAAACTCAAGCAGATCATATGCACACACGTTTGCATGCATACACATACATAAGCAAATCACACAAACACACGTGTATGGACACACACATACACACAAATACAGACACACGCACCCACATGTGTGCAACCACACAGACATGCATATACACACACAAGTATATGCACATGCACACATACACAATCATACAGACTCACACTGACATGCACATGCATAATTGTACACACACACACAGGCTTGCACATTGGCACAACCACGTGCAGGCATGTATGCACATGCATGCAATCACACACATATACACGCACACATGCACACACACATGCTCCCATGCACACATTTGTAAATACATACAGACACACATGTATGCACACATACCCATGCTCCATAAGGCTATATAAGACATTATGAGTTCAAAGTACAAAGTAAATTTATTCTCAAAGTACACACAGTACATGTCATCATACACATGCCTGAGATTCATTTTCCTGCGGGCGTACTTAATAAATTGAATAGCCATTATAGAATCAATGAAAGACCACACCCAATGGGGTAGACAACCAGTGTGCAGATGACAACGTACTGTGCAAATACAAAAAAAAAGAAAAGCATAAATAATAATAATAAATAAATAAGCAATAAATATCAAGAACATGAGATGAGTCCTTGAAAATGAGTCGATTGGTTATGGGAACATTTCAGTGATGGGGTGAGTGAAGTTATCCACACTGGTTCAGGAGCCTGATGGTTGAGGGGTAATAACTGTTCCTGAACCTGGTGGTGTGGGACCTGAGGCTCATTGTGGTGAGTGAAGTTATCCACACTGGTTCAGGAGCCTGATGGTTGTGGGGTAATAACTGTTCCTGAACCTGGTGGTGTGGGACCTGAGGCTCATTGTGGTGAGTGAAGTTATCCACACTGGTTCAGGAGGCTGATGGTTGTGGGGTAATAACTGCTCCTGAACCTGGTGGTGTGGGACCTGAGGCTCATTGTGGTGAGTGAAGTTATCCACACTGGTTCAGGAGCCTGATGGTTGTGGGGTAATAACTGTTCCTGAACCTGGTGGTGTGGGACCTGAGGCTCATTGTGGTGAGTGAAGTTATCCACACTGGTTCAGGAGCCTGATGGTTGTGGGGTAATAACTGTTCCTGAACCTGGTGGTGTGGGACCTGAGGCTCATTGTGGTGAGTGAAGTTATCCACACTGGTTCAGGAGCCTGATGGTTGTGGGGTAATAACTGTTCCTGAACCCGGTGGTGTGGGACCTGAGGCTCATCGTGGTGAGTGAAGTTATCCACAGTGGTTCAGGAGCCTGATGCTTGTGGGGTAATAACTGTTCCTGAACCTGGTGGTGTGGGACCTGAGGCTCCTGTACCTTCTACCTGACGGCAGCAGTGACAGGGAGCATGTCCTGGGTCGTGGGGATCCCTGCTGATGGATGCTGCTTTCCTGCTTTCCTCTAGTTAGGGCTTTACCTGTGATGGACTGGGCTGTATTCACTACTTTTTGTAGGATTTTCAAAATAGGAACAGATTTAGGCCATTCGGCCCATCGAGTCTGATCTGTCATTCCATCATGGCTAATTTATTATCCCTCAACCCCATTTTTCTGCCTTCTCCCAATAACTTTTGAGTCCCTTACTAATCAATCTCTGCTTTAAATATACACAATGACCTGGCCTCTTCAACCGTCCGTGGTAATGAATTCCACAGATTCAACAGCCACTGGCTAAAGAAACTCCTCCTCATCTCTATTAAAAAGGCAGCAATATTACAGAGCTTTTCGTGCCTTTCTATAAATGAGTATATCCTGAAAACACACCAATGTCATATTTATTCACCTTGAGCTCATAATCTGTGTCTATATTCAGAGGAGCTTAATATAGACCTGACAATAGCTTGTTTTCCAACGAATCCTTCCCTTCTCATCACTATTATATACATCTGTGAAGAGAGGGGTGGAGAGAACGAGGCCAGTGAAAGCCTCTCCCCCACACCCCTCCCACCCTCACCTCCAAGACAGAAGGTTGTTGATCCAGAGTCAGATTCACTTATTTATTAGTTCCACTCCAGGTTTTCCAAATGATCCCTTCTTGGATACTGAAGATTGGATTTTAATGAAAAAAACACAAAGGTTTATTTAACCTGCATGGACATTCAACAGGGAAAAAAAACCGGCTTGGCCCAAAATTCTGGGAAGCTTGTTCCCTGTACAAGCCAGGGCCAGAGGCTGCCTGTGACACTGGTCGTCCTTTCCTACCCCAGTGTCCCAGTAATAAATGGGGAATGTGGAGGAATGTTACCATCACCGAGACAGACAGTAAGGAAACAGGCCCTTCTGCCCATCTTGTCTGTGCTGACCAAGGTGCACATCAGTTCCCTCTGATGTTTTTTTAATGGCTGCACAGAAGCAAGAAATGAGCAAGAAATGTTCCCACGGCCTGAAAACTGCACAGTGCTTTAAATGTTTCTTTTGAAATATGGTTACTATGAACATTTAGAATGAAAATCACATTCTTTTGATTTTATTTTTTAATTGAAGGGTATAATGAAATACAGTATGAGAAAGAAAATCTTTCACACTTCATAAACTTTTTCTGGCTGCATGCAATTCCAGCTGCATGGCAACAAAGGCTATGTGCATGGGTACATTGCAGTTACTGCGTAGCCATGCTTGGAGGGAACAGTGGTGGTCATCAGAGCTAGTTCCACTTGCTGGCATTCGGACTATATCCCTCCAAACCATCCCGATCCATATACCTGTCTAAGTACTTGTTCAATATTGATATTGTACCTGCCGAAAACACTTCCTTGGGCGGCTCATTTCATACATGCCCTGGCAAAGTTATCCCCTCGATCCCTTTTTAGGTTGATTTATTTATCACGCAAACATAAAGTGAAGCGCGTGACTAGCGCTAACAGCCAACACACCCAAGGCGAGGGGGAAGGAAACACACAGAAAACGTTGGAAGAACTCAGCAGGTCAGGCAGCATCTATGGAAGTCCTTACTTCAGGTCTGGAAAGGCAGGGGGAAGTTGCCAGAACAAAAAAGTGGAGAGGGGCTGGGGCAGGAGGACAAGCTAGGAGGAGATAAGTGAAGCCAGATGGGTGGGAAAGGGCTGGAGAAGAAGAAATCTGATAGGAGACGACATTGGACAATAGGAGAAAGGGAAGGAGGAGGGGACTGAGAAAGAAGTGATAGGTAAGTGAGAAGGTGAAAGGTCAGAGCGGGAAAGTGGGAGAGGGGTGGAGCTTGTTTACCGGAAAGAGAAATCGATATCTATGCCATCAGGTAGGTGGCTGAAATAAGAGGCTGCGAGGTGATAGGTGGAAGAGGTAAAGGACTGAAGAAGAAGGAATCAGGTGGGACTTTCCCCTCACCTGGTCTCACCTGTCACCTGCAAGTGTACTCCTTCCCCTCCCCCACGCACCCACCTTCCCCCCCGTCCAGTCTCACCTCTCACGTGCCATCTTCTCCTTCCGACTCCTACCCTCTTCTGTTCCAGTCCCGGTGGAACGTTCCCTGAGGAAAGGGAAAGAGGATAGGGACCAGAGGGAGGTGATGGGCAGGTGAGGTGAATTGAAGGGGTGAGAGGGGAACCAGAATGGGGAATGAAAAAAGAGGGAAGAGGGGGGAGGAGGGAGAATTTAATGGATGTTTGCAAAATCAATGTTCAACTTATGCCAAGGAAACCTCCTAAGGTCCATAGACTGCATGGCCACCATTAATAGGTCATCCCTGAATGCCATAGGGCATAGGAGCAGAATTAGGCCATTTGGCCCATCGAGTCTGTTCTGTCATTTCATCATGGCTGATCCATTTTCCCTCTCAGCCCCAATCTCCTGCCTTCCCCCCGTACCCCTTCATGCCCCGACTAATCAAGAATGAATCAACCTCTGCTTTACATATACGCAATGACTTGCCCGCCACAGCCACCTGTGGCAATGAATTCCACAGATTCACCACCCTCTGGCCAAAGAAATTCCTTCTCATCTCCGTTCTAAAAGGACACCCCTGGTCCTCTGGTCTTAGGCTCCCCCACCGTAGGAAGCATTCTCTTCACATCCACTCTATCAAGACCTTTCAACATTCGATAGGTTTCAGTGAAGTCAATCTCCACTGAGACATCCTCTTGTTTACCACCGCATTTCCTCCCGGTGAAGGGAGGGAGGTCCCAGTTTGACCCACAGAAGCTGAAGGAACAGCAATCCCTTTCCAAATCTGGATGGCCTGTAAGTTTCAAATTCAAGAGACAAGATTCAAATTCATTTATCATATGAACATCAAAACTTTCAGTGAAATGCATCATTTGCATTAACAACCAACACACCCTGGGGATGTGCAGGGGGCAGCCCACAAGTGACATCGTACGTTGCGGCACCAATGGAGCATGCCCACAGCGTTCAGCAGAACACAACAAGCAACCAGACAACAGCCAAACAAGCCCCGTTCCTCCCTCTCACGCACCATTCTCCAGCCCCAGGACAGGCCATTATCAGCCTCTTGCCTCCAGCTTTGGAGAGAACCAGCATGTGGTGGCCCCAGCTCCTGTCTGGACGTCCAGCTATCACCAGCCGAGGCTCAGTTCTCTGCACCGTCTAACGTTGCTCTCAGGGACATTGGCTACAAGTTGCGAGTCCTTGTTGAGCTCTGGGGTTCTTGTAACAGAACACAGAATATAGAATAGTACAGGCCTTTCGGGCCACAAGGTTGTGATGACCTTCTAACCTACTCCAAGATCAATAGTCAATAGGTGCAGGAGTAGGCCATTCGGCCCTTCGAGCCAGCACCACCATTCACTGTGATCATGGCTGATCATCCACAATCAGTACCCTTTTCCTGCCTTCTCCCCATATCCCCTTCACTCCGCTATCAATCTTCTCTTCCTTCCTACATAGCCCTCCATGTTTCTATAATATGTGTACCTATTGAAGAGTTGCTGATGTATCTGCCTCTAGCACCACACTGATAGAACGTTCCATGCACCCACCATTCTCTGCATGAGAAAATACTTACCGTCCTGGAGGTGGTACGATGGGAGAGGGGAGGGGAGAGTCCTCGGAACCCCTCTCCACAAAACGTTTCAATTACACTCAGTGCCCGCTTCATTAGGTAAACCTGCTCGTTGATGCAAATATCTAATCAGCCAATAATGTGGCAGCAACTCAATGTGTAAAAGCATGCAGACATGGTCAAGAGGTTCAGTTGTTTTTTTTAGCGTGTCGCACCAGACAGTCAGCCATTCTTGTCTGGTGCGTGGTGTCAGGACTGGTCTCCTTTCGGATTAACCGGGTCACGATATCAATGTTCCTGGCTCGACCCTTGTTTTTTATGAGGCCAAGTGGCCAGCTCGAATCTCAACCCGGCACGGATGGAAGCGTGTTCAGGGGGGGTGGGGGTGGCCCGGCTTGGATTGGAACTCGGGAGCCTTCACTCCGGAGTCCGGCGCTGATGCCACTGCGCCACTAGCCGGCCTGGCTCAGTTGTTGTTCAGACCCAACGTCAGAGTTGGGGTAGAAATGTGATCCAAGTGACTTCGACTGTGGAATGATTGCTGGGGCCAGACGGGGTGGTTTGAGAATCTCAGAAACTGCTGATCTCCTGGGATTTTCACGCACAACGTTCTCTAGAGTTTACAGAGAGCAGTGCGAGAAACAAAAAAAATCCAGTGAGCAGCAGTTCTTTGAGCAATAACACCTCGTTAATCAGAGACATCGGAGGAGGGTGTCCAGACTGGTTCAAGCTGACAGGAAGGTGACAGTAACTCAAATAACCAGGCGTTATGGCAGTGGTGTGCAGAAGAGCATCTCTGAATGTACAACACGTCAAACCTCAAAGTGGATGTGCTACAGAGGCAGGGCACCACGAACATACACTCGTTAATCACGTTATGAGGTACCTCCCGCACCTAATAAAGTGGCCACTGAGTCAACAGCAGAAACCAGGGTTGTGCAGTTAGGAATCTTGGCGTCAGATTCAGGACCCAATTTGGAATGAGTCTTGTGTTTTTAATTTACTGGCAGGTAGACAGAGGGAGGATTAAAAAAAAACCCTGTGTGAACTTAGGGGCCTTTCCACGCTACGTCCCGAATCTAGTGCTTCAAAGGCAGCGTGTCACCCCGGCTGAAATCAAATCCTGAGCAGGGTGGAGTGTGGGAGAGTGGAAGTGGAGAGATCCATTAAAAACCAGCTTGTCACAATCAGCTCAGCTCCAGAGCGGAAAGCTGTAGAAATGTCTGCTTCACAGTGGGAGAGGGTTGTCATAGGAACAGCAAGAGCGCTCACAGACAGAGCATGAATGATTGATGTGCAGCGAAACTATTAAGAACTCAATATGAAAATGGGAAAAGGCAAGAGTCTGTGGAATATCATTATGCTCTGTCATATCACAAGCTGTCAAAGATGAAATGTTTTTATTATACAGCCTGGGCTGATCAACTGGAGAGGCAGCAGTTCCATAGTTCCCCACATTTCACAAACAAAAATGAATTTTAAAAAAATCTATTCCATCTTGAATTCCTCTAGTAACAGTGTTTGGTTTGAGAGAGTCACAGCCACAGAAGCACAGAAACAGGCCTTTCGGCCTATCTGGTCTGCAAGGCTGGAGGTTTCACTGTTCCACAGCGTTAATTGGTACTAGACCCGCCTGAGGCTGTCCCCAGCTTTCTTCCCACCCAAACAGCCCCGCCGCAAGCATTTTCCTTACCACCGAGGAGGCAGTTCAGCCCATCCAGCTGATGCAAGCTCAGAAAGTATACCATCCCACCGGAATCAGAGTCGCACACAGAATGCTGCAGGAAAGAAATAAACACTCAACGTTTCAGGCTTCTGCAGAATCAGCTCTACTTTCATGAAATTTGTAGTCTTGTGGCAGTGACACGGTGAATTACATAAAATACACTTTAAATTACAATAAGAAATATATATAAAAGAAATAAGTAGTGCAATCAGAAATAAAATTAGTGAGGTAGTGTTCAAGGGTTCACTGCCCATTCAGAAATCTGATGGCAGAGGGGAAGAAGCTGTTCCTGAATCGCTGAGTGTGTGTCTTCACGCTTCTGTACCTCCTCCCTGATGGTAACAGTGAGAAGAGGCTGCCACTGCTACTGTAACCCACTGTGATACAGGGATAAGATATAAGACATAGGAGCAGAATTGGGCCATTCAGCCCATCAAGTCTGCTCCACCGTTCCATCCTGACTGATCCCGGATCCCACTCAACCCCATACACCTGCCTTCTCGCCATATCCTTTGATGCCCTGACCGATCAGGGAATTATCAACTTCCAACTTAAATATACCCACGGACTTGGCCTCCACCACATTCTGCGGCAGAGCGTTCCACAGATTCACTATTCTCCTGCTAAAATAATTCCTCCTTACCTCTGTTCTAAAGGGTTGCCCCTCAATTTTGAGGCTGTGCCCTCTAGTTGTGGATACCCCCAACATAGGAAACATCCTCTCCACGTCCACCCTATCTGGTCCTTTCAACATTTGATAGGTTTCAATGAGATCCTCCTCCATTCTTCTAAATTCCAGTGAGTACAGGACCAAACCTGCCTAATACTCCTCATATGTTAACCCCTTCATTCCCAGAATCATCCTCATGAATCTCCTCTGGACTCTCTCCAATGACAACACTTCCATTCTGAGATATGGGGCCCAAAACTGTTGACAATACCTCAAGTGCGGCTTGACTTGTGTCTTATAAAGATTCAGCATTATCTTCTTGTTTTAATATTCTGTTCCCTTGGAAATAAGTGCCAATATTGGATTTGCCTTCTTTACCACAGAATCAATCTGTAAACTAACCTTCTGGGAGTCTTGCACAAGGACTCTCAAGTCCCTCTGCACCTCTGATGTTTAAATTTTCTCCCCATTTAGATAATAGTCTGCACTATTGTTCCTTTTACCAAAATGCATTATCATACATTTCCCAACACGGTATTCCATCTGCCACTTTTTTGTCCATTATTCCAATTTGTCTAAGTCCTGCTGCAATTGTATTGCTTCCTCAGCACTACCTACCCCTCCACCTATCTTCGTATCATCTGCAAACTTTGCCACAAAGCCATCAATTCCATTATCTAAATCATTGACAAACAATGTGAAAAGTAGTGGTGCCAATACTGACCCCTGAGGAACACCACTGGTCACTGGCAGCCAACCAGGAAAGCCCCTTTTATTCCTACTTGCTGCCTCCTGCCTGTCATTTATTCCTCCATCCATGCCAGCATCTTTCCTGTAATGTATTTTATCTTGTTAAGCAGCCCCATATGTGGCATCTTATCAAAAGCCTTCTGAAAATCCAAGTAAATGACATCCACTGCCTCTCCTTCGTCCACCCTGGTGGTTACTTCCTCGAAGAACTCTAACAGATTTGTCAGGGAAGATTTCCCTTTACAGAAACCATGCTGACTTTGACTTATTTTATCGTTAGTCTCCAAGTTCCCCAAAACCTCATCCTTAATAATAGACCCCAACATTTTTCCAGCCACTGAGGTTAAGCTAACTGGCTTATAATTTCCTTTCTTTTGCCTTCCTCACTTCTTAAAGAGTGGAGTGACATTTGCAATCTTCCAGTCCTCTGGGACCATGCCAGAATCAAGTGATTCTTGAGAGATCATGACCAATGCATCTGTTATCTCTTCAGCAACCTCTCTCAGGACTCTGGGATGTAGTCCATCTGCTCCCAGCTTAAGACCTTTCAGTCTGCCTCTCACTTTTCCCTTTGTAATAGCAATGGCTTTCATTCCTGCTGCCTGACACTCCCGGACCTCTGGCACACTGCTAGTGTCTTCCACAGTGAAGACAGATGCAAATTCCCATTAAGTTTATCTGCCATTTCTTTGTCCTCCATTACTACCTCACCAGCATCATTTTCCAGTGGTCCAGTATCATCTCTCACCTTCCTTTTACTCTTTATATAACTGAAAACTTTTGGTATCCTGCTTTATATTATTGGCTTGTTTGCCCTCATATTTAATCTTTTCCCTTCTTTTGGCTTTTTTAGTTGCCTTTTGTTGGATCTTAAATGCTTTCCAATCATCCAACTTCCCACACACTTTTGCTATCTTATATGCCCTTTCCTTGGCTTTTATACAATCCTTAACTTCCCTTGTCAGCCACGGTTGCCTACCCCTGCCATTTGAGAACTTCTTCTTCTGTGGGACATATCTATCTGCGCCTTGTGAACTATTCCTAGAAACTTCAGCCATCTCTGCTCTGCCATCATCCCCACCAGTATCGTCCTCCAATCCACCTGGGCAAGCTCCTCTCTCATGCCTCTGTAATTCCCTTTATTCCACTGTAATACTGATACATGTGATTTATGATTCTCCATCTCAGATTGCAGTATGAATTCAATCATATTATCCAATCGCGAACAAGAGAAAATCTGCAGATGCTGGGAGTCTATCATCTTGTGTTTCTCCCACCCTCCCCCAACCTTTAAATGTACTCCTCATCTTTTTTCCCCAGTCCTACTGAAGGGTTTCAGCCCGAAACGTCGACTGTACTCTTTTCCATAGATGCTGCCTGGCCTGTTGAGTTTCTCCACTGTTTTGTGTGGGTCTCTCAATCATATTGATATGGCAGAGGAACTGAATGATTATTTTGCATCCGTCTTCACAGTGGAAGACATCTGCAGTGTACCGGACATTCAAGAGAGTCAGGGAAATGAGGTTTGTGCAGTGAAACTTATGACTGAAAAGGTGCTCAGGAAGCTTAATGGTCTGAGGGTGGATAAATCTCCTGGACCTGATGGAACGCACCCTCGGGTTCTGAAGGAAGTAGCTGGAGAGATTGCGGAGGCATTAACAACGATCTTTCAAGAATTGATAGATTCTGGCATTGTACCAGATGACTGGAAAATTGCAAATGTTACTCCGCTATTTAAGAAGGGTGTGAGGCAGCAGAAAGGAAACTATAGACATGTTAGCCTGATATCAGTGGGTGGGAAGTTGTTGGAATCAATTGTTGGGAGTACCTGGAGGCACATGACAAAATAGGCCAAAGCCAGCATAGTTTCCTAAAAGGAAACTCCTGCCTGATAAACCTTCTGCAATTTTTTGAGGAAATTACAAGCAGGGTAAACAAAGGAGATGTGGTAGATGTGGTGTACTTGGATTTTCAGAAGGCCTTTGACAAGGTGCTGCACATGAGTCTGCTTAGCAAGACAAGAGCCCATGGAATTACAGGGAAGTTACAAGCATGGGTGGAGCATTAGCTGGTCGGCAGAAAACAGAGAGTGGGAATAAAGGGATCCTATTCTGGCTGGCTGCCGGTTACCAGTGGAGTTCCACAGGGGTCGGTGTTGGGACCATTACTTTTTATGATGTATATCAATGATTTGGACTACAGTATTAATGGATTTGTGGCTAACTTCACCGATGATACAAGGATAGGTGGAGGAGTGGGTAGTGTTGAGGAAACAGAGAGCCTGCAGAGAGACTTGGATAGTTTAGGGGAATGGGTAAAGAAGTGGCAAATGAAATACAATGTTGGAAAGTGTATGGTCATGCACTTTGGTAGAAGAAATAAACAGGCAGACTATTATTTAGATGGGGAGAGAATTCAAAATGCAGAGACACAAAAGGACTTGGGAGTCCTTGTGCAGGATACACTAAAGGTTAACCTTCAGGTTGAGTTGGTGGTGAAGAAGGCTAATACAATGTTGGCATTCATTTCTAGAGGTACAGAATATAAGAACAGGGATGTGATGTTGGAGCTCTATAAGGCACTTGTGAGACCACACTTGGAGTACTGTGTGCAGTTTTGGGGTCCTTATTTTAGAAAGGATATACTGACATTGGAGAGGGTTCAAAGAAGATTCACAAGAATGATTCCAGGAATGAGAGGGTTACCATATGAGGAACATCTGGCAGCTCTTTGGCTGTATTCCCTGGAGTTCAGGAGAATGAGGGGATCTCATAGAGACATTCTGAATGTTAAAAGGCCTGAACAGATTAGATATGGCGAAGTTATTTCCCATGGAAGGGGATTCTAGGACAAGAGGGCACGACTTCAGGATTGAAGGACGTCCTTTTAGAACTGAGAGGCGGAGAAATTACTTTAGTCAGAGGGTGGTAAATCTGTAGAATTTGTTGCCACGAGCAGCTGTGGAGACCAAGTCACTGGGTGTATTTAAGGCAGAGGTAGATTAGCCAGGGCATCAAAGGGTATGGGGTGAGAGCATGGGGGTGGGGATGACTGGATGAAGTGAATTGGCCCATGATTGAATGGAGGAGTAGACTCGATGGGTCGAATGGCCTACTTCTGCTCCTTTATCTTATGGTCTTATATTATGATCATTATCTGCTAAGGGTTCCCTTACATTAAGCTCCCTAATAAGATCTTATTACACTGTAGCCTATCTAAGATGGCCTTTCCCCGAGTAGGCCCAACCACAAGCTGCTCTAAAAAGCCATCTCATAGGCATTCAACAAATTCCCTCTCTTGCGATCCAGCACCAACCTGATTTTCCCAATCCCCTTGCATATTGAAGTCCCCCATTACAATTGTGTCATTACCCTTATTACAAGCCCTTTCCAGCCCCCTTTGCAATCTCAGCTCCACACCTTGGCTACTATTTGGAGGCCTATATACGATTCCCATAATTGTTTTTTCACGCCTGCTGTTTCTAAACTCCATCCACACAGATTCAGCATTCTCTGACCCTATATCACCTCTTTCTAAAGATGTAATTCCATCTCTTACCAACAGAGCCACACCACCACCTATGCCTTCCTGCCTGTCCTTTCAATACACAGTATATCCTTTGATGTTAAGCTCCCAACTATTGGCATTCTTTCAGCCGTGACTCAGTGATGTCCACAACTTCATACCGACCAATCTCTAATTGTGCCACAAGTTTGTCCACTCATTCCAAGTGCTACACACATTTAAATACAGCACCTTCAATCCTGCATTGTTTGCCCTTTTGAATTTTGTCTCTATGGTACAATTTAACTCTTCGTTCTGTCTGCAATTGTACCCAGTCATTGGCTTGTCCTTCCTTACATTCATATTACACCCATCATCTACTTGTAAACCTGCTGGCTCATCCTCAGCTCCATCATACTGGTTCCCACCCCCTTGCCATATGTGGTTAAACCGCTCCCAACAGCTCTAGTAAACCTGTCCAAAAGGATACTGGTCTTCCTCGGATTCAAGTGTAACCCGTCCCTTTTGTACAGGTCACATCTGCTCCAGAAGAGACCCCAGTGATCCAGAAATCTGAATCCCTCCCCTGCTCCAATTCTTCAGACACGCATTTATCTGCCACCTCAATCTATTCCTGTCCTCACTGTCACGTGGCTCAGGTGGTAATCCGAGATTACTATCCTGGAGGTCCTGCTTCTCAGCTTCCTTCCTAATTCCCTGTATTCTGTTTTCAGGACCCCTTCCTTTTTTCAACCCGTGTCGTTGGTACCAATATGCAACTCGAGTTCTGGCTGCTCACCCTCCCTTTTCAGGGTATTGTGGATGTATTCGGAAACATCATGCAACCTATTGACAGATAGGCATTCACTGATCACCTGTCTGTCCCCCTGACCATAGAGTCTCTCTTACTGCTGCCATCCTCTTCATTTCCCTACCCTTCTGAGCCACAGGACCAGACTCAGTGAGACCCTCCCTCGCTGGTGATGTATTCCGACGTTGTACCGTGACAGACCCGTCCCCACTGGTACCGTACCCCGCTGTTATACAGTGACAGACCCCTCCCCACCGGTACTGTACCCCGCTGTTATACGGTGACAGACCCCTCCCCACCGGTACTGTATCCAGGTGTTATACAGAAACAGACCCATCCCCACTGGTACCGTACCCCAGTGTTATACCGTGAAAGACCCGTCCCCACCGGTACCGTACCCCAGTGTTATACAGTGACAGACCTGTCCCCACCGGTACCGTACCCCAGTGTTATACCATGAAAGACCCGTCCCCACCGGTGCCGTACCCCAGTGTTATACAGTGACAGACCCGTCCCCACCGGTACCGTACCCCAGTGTTATACAGTGACAGACCCGTCCCCACCGGTGCCGTACCCCAGTGTTATACAGTGACAGACCCGTCCCCACCGGTACCGTACTCTGGTGTTACACAGTGACAGACCCGTCCCCACCGGTACCGTACCCCGGTGTTACACAGTGACAGACCCGTCCCCACCGGTACCGTACCCCGGTGTTACACAGTGACAGACCCGTCCCCACCGGTGCCGTACCCCAGTGTTACACAGTGACAGGCCCGTCCCCACCGGTACCATACCCCGGTGTTACACAGTGACAGACCCGTCCTCACTAGCACCTGTAACAGCCTTTGCCCCAACTGACTCCCGTTGCCTAGGCTAAATAGCCGTCGACCCCGTCAAACGGTGCAAATGCTTTGGTGCGGATACGGTGTGAGGTACCCAATGATCAGCCAAGACACAAATATGAAACAATGTACCAAATACGAGTAAAGAATTATACCTTATAGCAAGTTTTGCTGATGGGTTAGCAGCAACAACTAAAAGAAAAGGTGCCACATCAGTAACTTATCAGTTTTGTGCACATAATATTTTAATACGTTGGAGCTCACGCCTCCGATTCCATCCTCAACGTCCTTCCGAGACTCCAGTCACCATCCGAACCCCTGCGGTCTGGTATCTGCCGCCCTGGAACCGCTGTCCATTCCCCATCCGTCCGTCCTCTCTCCTCGCCTCCCCGAAAACAGTCCGTGCTCCTCAACTCAGCACACGTATACAAGATAACAGAACATGACTTCCATTGGCTAACAAATGAATACAATTTCCATTATCACATAGTATAACCCAAACATTGCTGTTACAGAGAACCCCTTGCTCAGCAGTTAACATTGCAAGAAGCCATTTTAATATAACACCTCAGAGAAGCCATTTTGGTAAGAAGTGATTAACAGTTATCAGTCCGTCTAGTATTACTGAGAGCCCTACATTCTCCGCCCACCGAAATAAGTCATGCCCCCATGACGCTCAGATAATTCACCACCCCTTCCTGCAGAACACACAGCCCAATCCACGTGCAGGAAGCAGTGATCTGACTCCCCAACACAGTAGAGATCACACCTTTTTCCCCGGGTGCTATGTAGGCCAACCTCTCTGGGGGTTTCTGACTACTCTGAGACCTGCGTACCCCCTCATCTAACTCTTCCGCCTCGGACACTATAGGCGACCCTTTGAAACTATGAGGCGAACCCTCACCCGAGCGGTCACCCAAGCCCCTCTGCACCTCAGAACCCTCTATCTCTGGTTCAGGCCCTACATCATCTCCTTCAGCGCCCTGCGGTACCACGGACTGCCCGTCAGTAGCCCCATCTAACCCAGTGGCCAGGAGTCTCTTCCTCCATAACGGGAGCATCAGCGAACGGCAGAATGTACCAACCATCCCAGTCATCATCCTCTGAGTCAGTATCCCTCACAGGGGCTGGGCCCGGGCCCGTATCTCCCGGGGTAGGCACGTCCTCCACCCTGTGGGGACGCAGAGTCCTGGTATTGTGTGCAGCTGCCTTGTCAGGCTCCCGCTCTACCTGTACGTCTTGCCCCAGGGGCAACAGGTGATTCCGACGGAGAATCTTGACAGGCCCCTTTCCATCCTCAGGCCGTATACGGAAAACCGGTAGGTTTGGCATCTGACTCTCCACCACATAGGGTGTGGCTGCCCAGCGATCAGCCAGCTTGCGTTTTCCCGGTAATCCAAGATTCCTGATGAGACTCGGTCTCCCGGCAGGAGTTGAGAGAACTTTAATTTCTGGTCATGCCCCCTCTTATTTCCCCGATTCTGTCGGGTGGCTGCCTCCCCAGCCGACTCGTAAGCTCTTATCGGTTCTTTCCTCATATCAGACACATACTTCAAGAAAGGCTTCGGTGACACCTCACCTGCATCAGTCCCGAAACAAAGGTCAATGGGCAACCTTGCCTTGGGCCCAAACATAAGATAATAGGGCGAGTAACCAGTAGCTTCGCTGCGTGTACAGTTGTAACAGTGAACCAGATGCCCAATATGTGGACTCCAATGATTCTTTTTGCTGATCTCCAGAGTCCTGAGCATGTCTAGCAGCGTCCGATTGAACTTTTCCGGCTGGGGATCGCCCTGCGGATGATAGGGTCTGGTCCTCGATTTCTCAACCCCCAGCATGCCCAGCAACTCATAGATGAGCTTACTCTCAAAGTCCTGCCCCTGGTCACTGTGTATCTGCCGAGGAAGGCCATAATGCACAAAATACTTCTCCCATAGCACTTTCGCCACTGTCGTCGCCCTCTGATTCCTGGTAGGAAAAGCTTGCGCATACCTGGTGAAGTGGTCCGTAATGACCAAGACATTTGCTGTGTTGCTGGCATCGGGTTCTATGGCCAGGAAATCCATACACACCAGGTCCAAAGGCCCCGCACTCTGCAAGTGGGACAAAGGGGCAGCCTGCCCGGGCAGCGTCTTCCACCGTATGCACCGAATGTGGGACTTGCAGTACTCTTCAACCTCCGTCCTCATTCGGGGCCAATAAAACCGATCCTTGAGCATAGGTCTTTTCCACCCCCACATGTCCAGAGTCATCATGGAGAGACTTAGAACCATAGAACCATAGAAACTACAGCACAGAAACAGGCCTTTTGGCCCTTCTTGGCTGTGCCGAACCATTTTCTGCCTAGTCCCACTGACCTGCACACGGACCATATCCCTCCATACACCTCCCATCCATGTATCTGTCCAATTTATTCTTAAATGTTAAAAAAGAACCCGCATTTACCACCTCGTCTGGCAGCTCATTCCATACTCCCACCACTCTCTATGTGAAGAAGCCCCCCTAATGTTCCCTTTAAACTTTTCCCCCCTCACCCTTAACCCATGTCCTCTGGTTTTTTTCTCCCCTTGCCTCAGTGGAAAAAGCCTGCTATCTATACCCATCATAATTTTATATACCTCTATCAAAGCCTGCTATCTATACCCATCATAATTTTATATACCTCTATCAAATTTCCCCTCATTCTTCTATGCTCCAGGGAATAAAGTCCTAACCTATTCAACCTTTCTCTGTAACTGAGTTTCTCAAGTCCCGGCAACATCCTTGTAAACTTACCCTGCACTCTTTCAACCTTATTTATATCTTTCCTGTAATTTGGTGACCAAAACTGAACACAATACTCCAGATTCGGCCTCACCAATGCCTTGTACAACCTCATAATAACATTCCAGCTCTTATACTCAATACTTTGATTAATAAAGGCCAATATACCAAAAGCTCTCTTTATGACCCTATCTACCTGTGACGCCACTTTTAGGGAATTTTGTATCTGTATTCCCAGATCCCTCTGTTCCACTGCACTCCTCAGTGCCTTACCATTAACCCTGTATGTTCTACCTTGGTTTGTCCTTCCAACGTGCAATACCTCACACTTGTCTGTATTAAACTCCATCTGCCATTTTTCAGCCCATTTTTCCAGCTGGTCCAAGTCCCTCTGCAGGCTCTGAAAACCTTCCTCACTGTGTACTACACCTCCAATCTTTGTATCATCAGCAAATTTGCTGATTCAATTTACCACATTATCATCCAGATCATTGATATGGATGACAAATAACAATGGACCCAGCACTGATCCCTGTGGCACACCACTAGTCATAGGCCTCCACTCAGAGAAGCAATTCTCTACTACCACTCTTTGGCTTCTTCCATTGAGCCAAAGTCTTATCCAATTTACCACCTCTCCATGTATACCGAGCGACTGAATTTTCCTAACTAACCTCCCATGCGGGACTTGTCAAAGGCCTTACTGAAGTCCATGTAGACAATATCCATTGCCTTCCCTTCATCCACTTTCCTGGTAACCTCCTCGAAAAACTCCAATAGATTGGTCAAACATGACCTACCACGCACAAAGCCATGTTGACTCTCCCTAATAAGCCCCTGTCTATCCAAATGCTTGTAGATTCTGTCTCTTAGTACTCCCTCCAATAACTTACCTACTACCGACATTAAACTTACTGGCCTATAATTTCCCGGATTACTTTTCGATCCTTTTTTAAACAATGGAACAACATGAGCCACTCTCCAATCCTCCGGCACTTCACCCGTAGACAGCGACATTTTAAATATTTCTGCCAGGGCCCCCGCAATTTCAACACTAGTCTCCTTCAAGGTCCGAAGGAACACTCTGTCAGGTCCCGGGGATTTAACCACTTTAATTTTCCTCAAGACAGCAAGGACCTCCTCCTTTTCAATCTGTACAGTTTCCATGGTCTCACTACTTGTTTCCCTTAATTCCATAGATTTCATGCCAGTTTCCTTAGTAAATACAGACACAAAAAACCTATTTAAGATCTCCCCCATTTCCTTTGGTTCCGCACATAGCCGACCACTCTGATCTTCAAGAGGACCAATTTTATCCCTTATAATCCTTTTGATCTTAATATACCTGTAAAAGCTCTTTGGATTATCCTTCACTTTTACGGCCAAGGCAACCTCATGTCTTCTTTTAGCCCTCCTGATTTCTTCCTTAAGTATTTTCTTGCACTTCTTATACTCCTCAAGTACCTTATTTACTCCCTGTTTCCTATACATGTCATACAACTCCCTCTTCTTCTTTATCAGAGTTGCAATATCCCTTGAGAACCAAGGTTCCTTATTCCTATTCAATTTGCCTTTAATCCTGACAGGAACATACAAATTCTGCACTCTCAAAATTTCTGCTTTGAAGGCTTCCCACCTACGGATCACATCCATGCCAGAGAACAACCTGTCCCAATCCATGCTTTTTAGATCCTTTCTCATTTCTTCAAATTTGGCCTTCTTCCAGTTAAGAACCTCAACCCTAGGACCAGATCTATCCTTGTCCATGATCAAATTGAAACTAATGGTGTTATGATCACTGGAACCAAAGTGCTCCCCTACACAGACTTCTGTCACTTGTCCTAACTCGTTTCCTAACAGGAGATCCAATATTGCATCCCCTCTAGTTGGTCCCTCTATATATTGATTTAGAAAACTTTCCTGAACACATTTTACAAACTCTAAACCATCTAGACCCCTAACAGTATGGGAGTCCCAATCAATGTATGGAAAATCAAAATCCCCTACCACCACAACTTTATGTTTCCTGCAGTTGCCTGCTATCTCTCTGCAGATTTGCTCTTCCAATTCTCGTTGACTATTGGGTGGTTTGTAATACAATCCCACTAATGTGGCCATACCTTTCCTGTTTCTCAGCTCCAACCATAAGGACTCAGTAGACAAGCCCTCTAATCTGTCCTGTCTGAGCACTGCTGTAATATTTTCCCTAACAAGCAATGCTACTCCCCCACCTTTCATTCCTCTGCCTCGATCACATCTGAAACATCGGAACCCTGGAATATTAAGCTGCCAGTCCTGCCCCTCCTGTAGCCAAGTTTCACTAATTGCTATAACGTCATAATTCCACGTGTCAATCCACGCCCTCAACTCATCCGCCTTCCCCGCAATACTCCTAGCATTGAAATATATGCACCTCAGAAGATTTTTACCACCACTCACAACCTTTCTATTAGCAGATTTGCTTGAACTTTCAACATCATTTATTTTCACCCCAGCTACACTGTCAGCTCTGGCACTCTGGTTCCCATCCCCCTGCAAATCTAGTTTAAAGTCTCCCCAATAGCACTAACAAATCTCCCTGAGAGGATATTGGTCCCCCTGTGGTTCGAGTGTAACCCGTCTCTCTTGTACAGGTCCCACCTGCCCCAGAAGAGGTCCCAATTATCCTGAAATCTGAAACCCTGCCCCCTACACCAGTTCCTCAGCCACTTGTTCCTCCTCCAGAGCATCCTATTCCTACCCTCACTGGCACCTAGCACAGGTAGCAATCCTGAGATTACCACCCTTGAGGTCCTGCTTTTCAACTTCCTACCAAGCTCTCTATACTCACTCTCCAGGACCTCCTCACTCTTCCTTGCTATGTCATTGGTACCGATGTGCACCACGACATCTGGCTGGTCACCCTCCCACTTCAGAATATCATGCAATCGATCAGAGACATCCTTGACCCTGGCACCCGGGAGGCAACAAACCATCCTGGATTCTCTGTCATGACCACAGAACCTCCTATCTGCACCTCTAACTATCGAGTCCCCTATCACTACCGCTCTCCTCTTTTCCCCCCTCCTTTCTGCACTGCAGAGCCAGACTCAGTGCCAGAGATCCGGCTACTGCAGCTAGTCCCAGGTAAGTCATCCCCCCAACAGTATCTAATGCGGTATACTTGTTGTTGAGGGGAATGGCCACAGGGGAACCCTGCTCTGCCTGCCCTTTCCCCTTCCCTCACCTGACAGTGACCCAATTTCCTGTCCTCTGCTCCTTTGGCGTAACTACCTCCCTGTAGCTACTATCTATAATCTCCTCATTCTCCCGAATGATCCGCAGGTCATTCAGCTCCTGCTCCAGTTCCCTAACGCGGTTTGTCAGGAGCTGCAGCTGGATGCACTTCTTGCAGGTGTCGTTGTCAGGGACACCGGAGGGCTCCCTGACTTCCCACATCCTGCAAGAGGAGCATTCCAACATCCTGCCTGGCATTCTCACTGCACTAAACAATCTGAACAAAAAACTTACCAGAACCTACCCTGGCCTCTGCCTGTTCTCACCGAAGCCTGTTGAGCCAAAGCCACCCCACTCTGACTCAGTCCACTCTGACGATGGCCGCTGTATATGGTGGTCTGTTTTTAAACCTTGGCACGCTACGTCACGCGCCTGCGCAGTGCAGACCCTTCTCCCCGAGCAGTGTTTAAAAAAAACGACTTTTTCTACCCGAGTTCTTCACTCCTTCTCAGCTGCTTGCTTCGACTGAAACAAGAACCGTCAACACCAAGAACTTCAACACAATCTTCCGATACTTCTCCGGCAGGACCAGCTGCCAGCAACGAGGTCGGTCCGGGGCTGACATTACCTGATATAACATTTGGTTCTTCAACCTCAACTGAAGCCATTCTTTCAGTAACAGGGACACGGGACCGTGCTTGGCCTTCTCCACCCGTGTCACATCCCCCTCTTCCACGGCATGCCAGACCGGGCCTATGTCGGGGTCACCTCGCTGCACAGCGGCTTAACCCTGGCAGCTGCGTGGTCTTCAGAGCAGTCATGTCCCAGTACACTAGGGGCAGAGCGTCATCAGATGCTCCCAGTGAATCCACTGCTCGATCGGGCCTCCCCTTCTCCTCAGCCTGCACGGTGATAGCAAACTGGCACATCGCCTTCACCCTGGATGCAGGAACACTCTCCCACTCCTCGTCCTTCCCCAGCTCCTCATGCCCCTGTCGGGACAGAGCATCCGCGTCGACATTCCGGCTCCCTAGCTGGTACTTCAGTCTGAAATCGTATGAAGACAAAGCTGCCAGCCACCGATGTCCTGTGGCATCCAGTTTCGCCGAGGTCAAGATGTAAGTGAGCGAGTTGTTGTCTGTCCTCACCTCAAACTTGGCCCCATAGAAATAGTCATTCAGCTTATCCACCACCGCCCATTTCAAAGCCAGGAACTCCAACTTGTGAGTGGGATAGTTTCTCTCCACAGATGACAAACTCCTGCTGACAAACGCTGCAGGCCTCAGGCCAGCACCTTGATCCTGATATAGAACAGCCCCTAACCCCTCATGACTGGTGTCAGTGTGTAGCACATAAGGCAATCGGGGGTCTGCAAAAGCCAGCACCAGCACCTGTGTCAGCATCTCCTTCAGTGACTGGAAAGCCGCTTCACATTTGTCATCTCATCTCTGTCCGAAGGGCTCTGATGGGTTCAAATATTCTCCAACCTCCTGTCCTTTCCTCCCTTTCCCCCTCTGTCTCAGAGGAGGGTAGCCAAGCAGAAGCTGGTTCAAGGGATGACTCACCTTGGCGTAGCCCTTCACGAATCTCCGATAGTACCCACAGAACCCTAGGAATGAGTACAGAGCGCTCACAGTCTGGAGCCTTGGCCAGGTGGTCACGGTTTCGATCTTAGCCGGGTTTGTAGCTACTCCCATCTGCGAGACAATGTGTCCAACATAGCTAACAGATGTCTGGCAGAACTGGCACTTGTTGAGGGAATGTTTTAACCCTTCCTGCTTCAGCCGGTTGAGCACCTTCATTAGTCTCGCTTCGTGTTCTTCCAAGGTGGATCCAAATACTATGAGGTCATCTAAATATACCAGCACTTCGAGCAGGTTCATATCCCCCACCATCTTCTCCATGACCCTCTGGAAGGTGGCAGGGGACCCCGATATGCCCTGGGGCATCCTTTTGAACTGGTAAAATCCCAAAGGGCAAATGAAGGCCGTCTTCTCTTTATCGGCCTCACTCATCAGGATCTGGTAATATCCACTCCTCAAATCCATCACGCTAAAGCACTTCGCCCCACTCAGACAGGCCAGCGCATCTTCCACCCAGGGGACCGTGCGCCTGTTCAGTGTTCTATAGTCCACACACATACGAACCTTCCTATTCTTCTACCGGTCCATTACGATAGGAGACGCATAAAGGTTTCGGGACTCCGTGATGATCCCAGCCTCCTTGAACTTGCCCAAATGCTGCCACACGTCTTCCACATCAGCAGGGGCCAGTCGCCGTGATTGTTCTCTAAACAGAGTATTCTCAGTCACCCGTATGGTGTGGCGAGTGCTCCTGGAACAACCCACATCAAACTCGTCAAGGGGAAAAAAACATCTGTCATCGCCAACATCTTCTCCACCAGCCTCCGCTTCCAACCCTCCGCCATAGGTGATGCCCCAAAGTTAAAAGCTTCAGCGGTCAATTTAGGCCTTTTTCCTGACAGCTCTCCCCCAACTGGCCTCACGGGGGCGCTAAACATCACCGTCACCGGGAACAAATGCACCAGAGGCATCCCTCGCTTAAAAGTGACCTCCCGGGCAGTAGTGTTCCTGACGATCACCACCAGCCTGCGTGCCTGTACCACTGAGGGCTTCTGCAACTCGGGTCTCACCAGCACCCCAACCGGGAATCTCGACTCCCCCTCGAGATCTTCCGTGGTGTCCACTAAAAGGGCTTCGCCCTCAGGCACCCCTCAGAATCTAGGGATCCCCATTACTCTCGCTACTTCACCTGGCCGCACCACCCTGGGCTTCGACTGGGCACACCACACAGTACCTCGTTCACACGCCACGTCCAGCCCAGGGCGACCCCATGCTTCCTCAAAAGCAGCTCAGAACACTGGGTGCACTGACAGGGTCTCCAAAAAGTCTTCACCAGCCTTCTCCTTGCAGGCTCCCGGGAGTCCCTGCACAATAGGGGTGTTGGTCCCCACCACAATTGACACACCCCCAGTCTCACCGGGGTCGGGGCAAACCAGTACCAGGGCCTCATGAGCCTCAGACACCCCCACCTCAGCTTCCAGGAGCTCCAGTTTCACAGACAAATGGCCATTGTACGTGTAATCACCATCACTGATGCCCCATATCTCCAGTGCACTGAAAGGTGTCAGGGGTAAATGCGCCAGATACTGATTGTAGAACAACCGGTACCGTAATGTGACCTGCGACCCCCGTGTCGAGTATGGCTTTTGCATCTATCCCCTCTATCCATAGCGACATGCTGGATCGGGGCCCCGCCAATCCTTCTGGGATAGGATCTTTTCCTCTCGAGGATTTTCCCAGAGACTCCAGTCTGTTCTCTCACTGAGCCCTCTAAGTTTCCTGACTCCCCTTCCTGCTGGGATACCCGGGGGCTCTTCCTCCGAGGGGCTCCCTGCTGTTTACATTCCCACCTGCAGTGGCCCTCTTCCCTGCAGTTATAGCACGTGCCTCGCCTCGCCGAACCCCGGCCTCCGCCTGGCCTCAGTGCCGTCCGTCCCTTCTGGGAGGGGTCTTCTCCGCTCGTCCCCTCCCGCGGAGGGACCCCACCTGCCGCGACCCCCTTATGTGTCTCCCGCGTGGAGCTGGCCCCGGTCATTTCACCACAAGGAGCTACTACCGAGAACTGTACCTTGTTAATGGAGCCTTCTTCCGCTTCCAATTTGTCCTCCTCCTCCCTGACCTCTCTGAGCAACTGAAAATTAAGTAGTAATAAAACCATAAATAGTTAAATAGTAATATGTAAATTATGCCAGGAAATAAGACCAGGACCAGCCTATTGGCTCAGGGTGTCTGATCCTCCAAGGGAGGAGTTGTAAGGTTTGATGGCCACAGGCAGAAATGACTTCCTATGACGCTCCGTGTTGCATCTCGGTGGAATGAGTCTCTGGCTGAATGTACTCCTGTGCCCACCCAGTACATTATGTAGTGGATGGGAGACATTGTCCAAGATGGCATGCAACTTGGACAGCATCCTCTTTTCAGACACCACCGTCAGAGAGTCCAGTTCCATCCCCACAACATCACTGGCCTTACGAATGAGTTTGTTGATTCTGTTGGTGTCTGCTACCCTCAGCCTGCTGCCCCAGCACACAACAGCAAACATGATCGCACTGGCCACCACAGACTCGTAGAACATCCTCAGCATCATCCGGCAGATGTTAAAGGACCTCAGTCTCCTCAGGAAATAGAGATGAGGGGAATGAGCTCTACGAGACTGCTGGAGGCTCGTAGCGATAGCATCATGTCTCTGTGCACCCCTGACTACCTGGTCGATCCGTATCCGATCCACCTCATCCCCCGAAATGACCCCCCGGCGCCTCAAGCAATTTAGCCTGTGCTCGAGTCGGAGAAGATACTCAGAAAGCTTTTCCCTTTCTCCTGACGCAGATTCTTAATTCCCCCTAGAAGCTCCACCGGGCTTCCCGTCAGCCCAGACGCCTCCTCTAATGCTTGTAGACACTCCTTCCAGGAAGCTAAGGACTGGTTAACTCTCACCCCTTTTACCACCTCAGCTGCCGCCCCCAATCTTTGCCGCTTCTCTTCCTCAGAACACTGCCACTCACCCAGCAACTGAGAGGTATGTTCTACCCAGGACTCGTAATCCTCTTCCCCGTCGGGGATGGAGGGTCTTCCTGAGAAAATTCTTAACTTCTGTCGTGGACCCACCGGCCTGTTCACCGAAGAGTTAATGGCTGAGGCCAACTCAGAGCCCTCTCCCTTCCGTGGGGAATGAGAACTAATTACATTCTCCAAATCCAACCACTCCCTTCCTTCATCCTTCAAAGACGATTGGACCCGCTCTCTAAAATCTCCGCCCCTAGCTCCTCTGGTGTCTCTTCAGACCCTTCCTCCGTCACAGTGTGCACGCCCCATGGCCCCGCCTCACCTACGTCACCGATAGATGGGGGAAGTCCCGATTCCTTGACGTCAGCACCAGTCTGTATCAGCACAAAGGCTGAGTTCCCCGTTTTACCAATCTTTCTGCTTACAATCTCAACCTTACCGATAGCTCTGACCGTATTCAAACATCGAATTAACACATCGTCCAGGGTATGTATATCCACCCCACTTAATAAGCAGGCATGATTAACTGCGACATCCTCAATTTCACACCAAAGTTCAATCTTATCCACATCCACCTCTTCTAATCTAACCTGGGTGACTTACCCTGTATCCGACAGAATTCAAATCCTGGACGAGCCCCCAAAATGTAACAGCCTTTGCCCCAACTGACCCCCGTTGCCTAGGGTGAATAGCGTCGACCCCGCCAAACAGTGCAAATGCTTTGGTGCGGATACGGTGTGAGGTACCCAATGATCAGCCACGACACAAATATGAAACAATGTACCAAGTGCGAGTAAAGAATTATACCTTATAGCAAATTTTGGAGATGAGTTAGTAGCAACAACTAAAAGAAAAGGCGCCACATAAGTAACTTATCAGTCTTGTGCACATAATATTTTAATACGTTGGAGCTCACGCCTCCGATTCCATCCACAACGTCCTTCCGAGACTCCGGCCACCCTCCAAACCCCCGAGGTCCGGTATCTGCCGCCCTGGAACCGCTGTCCATTCTCCATACGTCCGTCCTCTCTCCCCGCCTCCCCGAAAACAGTCCGTGCTCCTCAACTCAGCACACGTATACAAGATAACAGAACATGACTTCCATTGGCTAGCAAAATGAATACAATTTCCATTATCACATAGTATAACCCAAACATTGCTGTTACAGAGAACCCCTTGCTCAGCAGTTAACATTACGAGAAGCCATTTTAATATAACACTTCAGAGAAGCCATTTTGGTAATAAGCGATCAACAGTTAACAGTCCATCTAGTATTATTGAGAGCCCTACACCCCATATTCTGGTGTTATACAATGGCAGACCCCTCTCCCTTGGTATGGTACTCCAGTGTTATACAGTGACTGACCCGTCCCCACCGGTACCGTACCCCAGTGTTATACAGTGACTGACCCGTCCCCACCGGTACCGTATCCCAGTGTATATACAGTGACTGACCCGTCCCCACCGGTACCGTACCCCAGTGTTATACAGTGACTGACCCGTCCCCACCGGTACCGTATCCCGGTGTTATACAGTGACTGACCCGTCCCCACCGGTACCGTACCCCGGTGTTATACAGTGACTGACCCGTCCCCACCGGTACCGTACCCCGGTGTTATACAGTGACTGACCCGTCCCCACCGGTACCGTATCCCAGTGTATATACAGTGACTGACCCGTCCCCACCGGTACCGTACCCCAGTGTCATACAGTGACTGACCCGTCCCCACCGGTACCGTATCCCAGTGTTATACAGTGACTGACCCGTCCCCACCGGTACCGTACCCCAGTGTCATACAGTGACTGACCCGTCCCCACCGGTACCGTATCCCAGTGTTATACAGTGACTGACCCGTCCCCACCGGTACCGTACCCCAGTGTCGTACAGTGACTGACCCGTCCCCACCGGTACCGTATCCCAGTGTCGTACAGTGACTGACCCGTCCCCACCGGTACCGTACCCCAGTGTCGTACAGTGACTGACCCGTCCCCACCGGTACCGTATCCCAGTGTCATACAGTGACTGACCCGTCCCCACCAGTACCGTACCCCAGTGTTATACAGTGACTGACCCGTCCCCACCGGTACCGTATCCCAGTGTTATACAGTGACTGACCCGTCCCCACCGGTACCGTACCCCGGTGTTATACAGTGACTGACCCATCCCCACCGGTACCGTACCCCAGTGTTATACAGTGACAGACCCGTCCCCACCGGTACTTCATGCTGGTATTTTACAATGACAAACCTGCCCCCACCAGTGCCTACATTTCTGTGTCCTTGTGTTGTACACCACCCTTTTGCTGTCAGTACTGTTGCTAACAATATCAGTGAAATGTTGCCTATCACAGGGACAGGGCCAAACAGCCCCTTTCCGTGTCATGTGTGAAATGTTTTCTGTGAGGTGTTATTCCGGATTACTATCCTCCTACCTACACCTCGTCGTGGCCATGGAACATGCATCTTTTCCCAATTTCTGACAGGTAGGTGGGGTCGTCAGCGGTTTGAATGAAGAACCATTCTCCGTCACATTTGTACTGATAATAATCTCTTTGCATTCAATCACCCGGTGAATTAACTCTTTATTGACCGCAGGACCACCTCACTGACAGGAATGGCTCCAACTTGTCACCGATCTGGGGCTGGCATAAACCCTGAGGTAAACGGCTCACACCAACGGATAATTCCTGGTGAGTTGCAGGTTGAGAGCTCTGCTCATGCCTGAGGAGGAAGGAGCTCCGAAAGGATCGTTCTCTGCTCAGACCCCAGTCTCATTTCCGTCTCCTTCGGACTCCTGAGGACACATCTCCCCAAGTCCCTGAAATTGGCCGCACAGGTTGACAGCATGTTAAAGAAGGCATACACCATGGTTGGTTTGTTTGTCGAGGCTTTGAATACATAAGTCAGCAAGTTGTAGTACTGTGCAAAAGTCCCCACATAAAGTATATAGCTGGGGTGCTTACGACTTCGACACAGTACTGTAGTAATTTTATGTCTTGCACTGTACTGCCGCCACCGCGGCAAAAAACAAATTTCATGATGTGTGAGTGATGATAAACCTGATTCTGATCTGGGTCTCTATTGCGGACTGAGAGTGGGAAGGGACAGGGAGAGGGGAATCACGATTGGGAAAAGGGGAAGGGAGAGGGAAGGAAGCAGGGAGCACCAGAGACGTTCTGTAATGATCAATAAACCAAATAACCTTGCCTGGTGTCTCAGGGCTGGGTATGTCTGCACCCACCCCCGCCACCCCCCTCGCCCTGGCACTCCTCCTCTGCCACCCGCCTCACACCCCTCCAACAGTGCATTACCCTTGCCATTCCCAACATCATCTGCTCCCACAAGATTTACAAACTCGCTCTCTGCTCCACGTTGTCAAATACAGTACTGTGCAAAAGTCTCAGGCACCCTTGCTGAATATACAGTTGAAGTCAGAAGTTTACATACACCTTAGCCAAATACATTTAAACTCAGATTCTCACAATTCCTGACATTTAATCCTAGAAAACATTCCCTGTCTTAGGTCAGTTAGGATCACTACTTTATTTTAAGTATGTGAAATGTCAGAATAATAATAGAGAGAATGATTTATTTCAGCTTTTATTTCTTTCATCACTTTCCCAGTGGGTCAGAAGTTTACATACACTTTGTTAGTATTTGGTAGCATTGCCTTTAAATTGTTTAACTTGGTTCAAACGTTTTGGGTAGCCTTCCACAAGCTTCTCACCAATTCATGGTATGTGATATCACAAAAAGTGTTTCTCAATAAAGTTTACAATGAGATGTCTCAATAACATTTGTTTGAGTATTTTGGATCATATTTCAGTCAGAAAAGCCTGGGAGTAGACAAAGAGCTGGCTCTGCCTGTTGGAAATATAAGAATCAAATTAGATCAAGTGCAAGAAGAACTTGTGAGCTGTATTTTCAAAAGAGCGATAGGGTGGGAGACCACATCATAATAATCTGGCTGGTTCCTTCGTTTTGGTGCTCTGATGAAGAGCTCACATAGAAGTCTTCCACGATTATCTTTGTAATCTCTAATGGTATTGTACAGTTCATGGCAAACAGCAATTGGATCTACAGTTGGGACATTGGAAACTTTCCTTCTTTTTCTGCTTGTTCCTGCATTGCTTCCTGAAACAGGATGTCCATCATCACAGTCTCCGACACTAATGCTACTTGAAGGAGAAGTTGCCCTTTTCCTTTTTGAAGGGACTTTTCTACATTCTATGTTCTGTAACAGGACAGTAGGACCCATGTTGCAGTGACCTGGGTCAAGACCGAAGATGTAAGTTCAGAAGTTGATCAGAGGCCCAGAAGTCAAGGCCTTGACGGCTGGAGTCCTGAGCCTGCAGATCTCCGTGATTCCTCTGGAGAGGCCTGCAAATCCATGAGTCTGCTTGAGGCTGAAGTCGATGGCCTGTTCTGGGGTCAGAGGACCGTGTATGTGTGGGGTGGGAGAGAGGGAGGAACTTGGCTTGTCTTGCTGTTGTGTTCTGTGTTGTTCTGCCGAGCATTGTGAGCTATGTCGGCACCTGAAGGTGTGGTGACAGTTGCGGGCTGCTCCCAGCACATCCTTGGGTTGTTTTGGTAAAGCAAATGAGGCATTTCACTGTATGTTTCGATGTAGACATGATAAATGTGAATCTGACTGACTAAGGAGAGCAGAACTCTCTCCGGCCACCCCAGTGTTCCCTCTCCACGTACCAGCAGCGGGACCGCTGTGTGGAAACACAGCGCGGCGTGCAGCCGCAGCCGCTGCTTTGCAGATGTTTGCTGAAAGGGTTTCAATGTGTTTCCTGATGGTTTGTTCATCAGCTAGTGGTTGCAAACTTACCTCCGCTCCTGTAACCGGAATGATACCGCACCACTTAGAGTAAGACTACCACAACGCCAGCGACCCCGGTTCAATTCCCACCGCTGCCTGTAAGGAGCTTGTACGTTCTCCCCGTGACTGCGTGGGTTTCCTCCCGCAGTCCAAAGACCTATGGTTGGGGTTACTGGGTTGTGGCTGTTGGAATCATGGCAACACTTGTGAGCTGCCGCGGTACATTTCAAACGAGTCGCTTCATCGCATGTGACAAGTAAAGCTAATTTATAAAGATAAGATCTCTTTAGAGTGATAGGGCACGATCCTAAACAGTGTTGCTGATCAGAGAGATCTTGGGATCCAAGTTCATAGCTCCTTGAAAGTGACTACACAGGTCAATAATGTGGTTGAGAAGGCTTATGGAATACTTGCTCTTATTAGTCAAGGCACTGAGTTCAAAAGTCAGGAGGTTATGCCGCAACTTTATAAAACTCTGTTTAGACCACTGTTACGTAACCGGCAACAATGAATATCAATCAAGTCAGGTTATATAAAGACAACCAAACATTTATTAAACACGGATAAACAATAAAAAAAACCAAACGAAAACCTTAACTGCAAGTTAACTGCTATGGGGTCATTCAACAAATGGCCACTCGGTGCTGGTTCTTAAAGCGATAAATGTGAAAACAGTTCTTAAAGCGGTAAAGTCAAATACACTTCTTAAAATGGTAGATTCGAAAGTCCAACAGATTTTTACATTCAATTGGGAGAGACTTCTCTGGAGAAGGATTTCTTCATAGACGTGACTTTCCTGCTGGTTCTGTCCAAAAGGATTCACAATGAAGGAAATAAACGGCTTAAAACAACTGACCTTTCTTCCAGCGAGCAAATCCTGCATGAACTACCTTGCTCTTTTGAAAGGAGTTGTCTTCGATGCAGGTTGCTACTTCTTCAACGAAGACTCAATAAGGTCGATCCTTTATTAAACTGCTGAACGATACCAACATCTCTTAATTCTTCATATCCTGTACTTCGATAAAGTCTTCACTCTCCAATACTACTGAAAAGGTACATCAACAAATCTGGCAGAGATGGGTAAACTGCCAATCCAGCTGTCATGGTCCAGTCCATGAAGTCTGTATTCCGGTTCACGGTCCGGTCCGGTCCATCAACCCTTGTCCAGATTTTCCTGTCTACCTTGTTTCTGTTCTTGTTGAACTCTAATTGAGGCAGCTGATGCTCGTTGGGGCTGGCTGCATAAATACCTTCAGAGACCCAGGCGTGGCTGCTGGATTGTTCTTGTCCTTACTCCTTGTATCCCTTCCTCTGCCTTCTGTTTCCTCGCCTGAAGCCCTGCCTTGTCTTGCCGGTAACTCTCGCCTCACCTGAAGTTCTCATCTCGCCTTGCTTTGCCAGAAGCCTTGCCTTGTCTTGCTGGTAACTCTCGACTCGTCTCGCCTGCAGTATTGTCCTGGAGCCACCCTGTACCTAGCTCCCTTCTTGTCCCTTGCCTCCTCCCAGGTAAGCCAGGCCGTCTTGCCGTTACCTACGGTTGGTTCTGTTCCTTCCTGTCCCTTGCCTCCATTGGGTAAGCCAGGCCATCTTGCCGTTACCTGCGGTTGGTTCTGTCCCTTCCTGTCCCTTGCCGCTGTTGGGAGGTGATCTGCGCCCTGCCCAGGAGGAGCCTCTAGCCTCCGGCCTCCAGTCAAGCCTCTAGCCTCAAGCCTGAAGACTCCAGCCTCCTGCCTCCTGCCAAGCCTCACCTCAAGTCTCTAGCCTCTAGCCTCAAGCCTGAAGACTCCGGCCTCCTGCCTCCTTCCAAGCCTCGCCTCTAGTCCATAGCCTCAAGCCTGAAGACTCCAGCCTCGTTCTGCCTGCGGGCCAAGCCTCGTCCTTGCCTACTTCTGGGGTCCGAGCCAGAGGCAAGACCCAGGTACTGGGTCCTTGTCCAGTCTCTGGCTCGGAGTCCAAGCCCGGGCTCCTAGCTCCCTTGTCCAGTCCTGTTCCGGGTTCCCGGTTTTCGTGTCCATGTCCTTGCCCTCACCCTGTATCCTCATCCTGTCCCTGGTACTTCAGTGTCTGTGTCTTGCACTTGGGTCCGTTCCCAGCCACCTCCTTATGACAGCAGCACTATTATACCTTACAATAGAACGTAACACTCCGTTTTAAAAATGAAACTGCGTCATAAAACAAATACGCAATGGAACGGAGACTCTGACTAACGTTCTAGCTGGAAAACTAACTGTGTCACCAAGGGTCTCCCCTTTTATACCTGTGGTGAACATGTTATCACGTGACCTCACATCGGCAGGAAAATTACATCAGGTGACCTCCAAAAGACCATTACATCATTCTCACAAGAAAGTCACAAGATCTCCTTGAGGTATGTAACACCTCCTTCCAAAAAAAAATTTTGGTCTCTTAAGGAACAAAATTTTAACAATTAGCAATTTATACAAAAAAAAATACAAAGGTATAAAATTTACAGCATACACAATATACACAGTATTCTCTTTCAGCACTTTACAGACTAATATACAGTAGGAGTGTTACAAATGTTAAAATACCACTCCATAAAAAAAATTCATTGTACATTTAACATCTAGATAGACAATCAGCAATCATATTATCTTTACCTTTAATATGAGTGATCAAAATATTGTACTCCTGTAACATTACCATGTCTGGAATGTTGCACACAGTTCTGGTCACCCCACTATAGGAAGGATGTTGAGGCTTTGGAGAGGGTGCAGAAGAGGTTTACCAGGATGCTGTCTGGTTTAGAGGGCATGTGCTATCATGAGAGGCTGGATAAACTTGGGTTGTTTTCTCTGGACTGCCAGAGGCTGAGGGGAGATCTGATAGAGATTTATCAGATTATGAGAGGCAGAGATCGAGTGGACAGAGAGTATCTGTTTCCCAGGGTAGAAATATCTAATACCAGAGGGCATGCATTGAAGGTGAGAGGGGGGAGGTTTAAGGGGGATGTGAGGGGTAAGTTTTTTACTCAGAGAGTGGTGGATGCCTGGAATGTGCTGCCTGGTCTGGTGGTAGAGGCAAATACATTAGAGGCTTTTAAGAGATATTTGGATAGACACATGGATGTGAGGAAGATGGAGGGATATGGACTTGGTGTAGGGAGGGGTGGATAGTGTCGGGGTGTTTTTGATTTGCTTTTTAGCTGGTTCGGCAAAACATTGTGGGCCGAATGGCCAGTTTCTGTGCTCTACTTTTCTATGTTCTATGTAAAGAACCAGTGATTTGGATTCAATTCCCGCTGATGCCTGTAAAGAGTTTGTATGTTCCCTCCATGACCAGATGGGTTTCTTCCACAGTCCAAAGGCGTACGGATTGGTATGTTAGTTGGTCACATGGTTGCCATTGGGTGGTGCGGATTCGTTGGGCAGGAAGCTCCTGTTACTGTACTATGCAGACTCGATGGGCTGACTGGCCTTATACTTCTCCTAAGGTCTTATGGATGTTTTCAATCCCGATGGTGGATCTCGAAGCCAGATGTCAGCTGTCCATTCCTCCTCCACAGATGTTAGCTGATCTGCTGATCTCCCCCCGGGACCTAGTTCAGAACTTGCCCTGGCACTGTTGTTCCGTTCCCTGGACGCTCGGCCACCATGTGGCTCCATTCAACCCTAGGACAATTTTCTTCTTCGTTCACAACACCACTCTCCCGTTTAAAGGTCCGCACTCTACAGCGAATGGCCGCAAAGTTCTCCCGGTGTCCAGGAGACTATGCCCACAGTGCTGTCATAAGCACAAGAAATTCTGTAGATACTTGAAATCTTCAAAGTTGATAGTAAATTTATTATCGAAGTACGTATATGTCCCCATACACCACCCTGAGATTCATTTTCTTGCAGGCATTCACAGTAGAACAAAGAAATACAATAGAATCAATGAAAAACTACACACACTGATAAACAACCAATGTACAAAAAAAGACAAACTGTAAAATAACAAACAAATAAATAAATAAATAAATAACACGGAGAACACGAGTTGTAGGTCCTTGAAAGTGAGTCCGTAGGTTGTGGAATCAGTTCAGTGTTGTGGTGAGTGAAGTTATCCACACTGGTTCAGGAGCCTGATGGTTGTGGAGTAATAACTGTTCCTGAACCTGGTGGTGTGGGACCTGAGGCTCATTGTGGTGAGTGAAGTTATCCACACTGGTTCAGGAGCCTGATGGTTGTCGGGTAATAACTGTTCCTGAACCTGGTGGTGTGGGACCTGAGGCTCATTGTGGTGAGTGAAGTTATCCACACTGGTTCAGGAGCCTGATGGTTGTGGGGTAATAACTGTTCCTGAACCTGGTGGTGTGGGACCTGAGGCTCATTGTGGTGAGTGAAGTTATCCACACTGGTTCAGGAGCCTGATGGTTGTGGGGTAATAACTGTTCCTGAACCTGGTGGTGTGGGACCTGAGGCTCATTGTGGTGAGTGAAGTTATCCACACTGGTTCAGGAGCCTGATGGTTGAGGGGTAATAACTGTTCCTGAACCTGGTGGTGTGGGACCTGAGGCTCATTGTGGTGAGTGAAGTTATCCACACTGGTTCAGGAGCCTGATGGTTATGGGGTAATATCTGTTCCTGAACCTGGTGGTGTGGGACCTGAGGCTCATTGTGCTGAGTGAAGTTATCCACACTGGTTCAGGAGCCTGATGATTGTGGGGTAATAACTGTTCCTGAACCTGGTGGTGTGGGACCTGAGGCTCAGTGTGGTGAGTGAAGTTATCCACACTGGTTCAGGAGCCTGATGGTTGTCGGGTAATAACTGTTCCTGAACCTGGTGGTGTGGGACCTGAGGCTCATTGTGGTGAGTGAAGTTATCCACACTGGTTCAGGAGCCTGATGGTTGTGGGGTAATAACTGTCCCTGAACCTGGTGGTGTGGGACCTGAGGCTCATTGTGGTGAGTGAAGTTATCCACACTGGTTCAGGAGCCTGATGGTTGTGGGGTAATAACTGTTCCTGAACCTGGTGGTGTGGGACCTGAGGCTCATTGTGGTGAGTGAAGTTATCCACACTGGTTCAGGAGCCTGATGGTTGTGGGGTAATAACTGTCCCTGAACCTGGTGGTGTGGGACCTGAGGCTCATTGTGGGGAGTGAAGTTATCCACACTGGTTCAGGAGCCTGATGGTTGTGGGGTAATAACTGTTCCTGAACCTGGTGGTGTGGGACCTGAGGCTCCTGTAGCTCCTGCCCAATGGTAGCAGTGAGAGGGTGATGTATGACAGTGCCCGTTGTAAATGTGCTCAATGGTGGGGAGGGTGTTGCCCGTGATGAACTGGGCTGTGTCCAGTATATTTCGTAAGGCTGTTCCCTTTTCAATGGGATCGCACTATGCTCCGCAGGCTGTCACGTCCCGAGGCTGGGAAGGCACTGTGCAGGCGCCGGTCTGTTCTCAGTGTCAGCGAGGGAGCTTGGTGATGGGAAGGAGGGTGGGAGAGGAGGCACTCAGGTAGGATGGATGTTTGACACCTGACCTCTGCACCAAGGTGTTTGAAGAACCTTGAACCTCCTCCCAGCTCTTCCCTTCTCTCCTGAAAGAATCCCACTCGTTAACCAGGGGCAAACATCTCCCCAGCGCACAATAGAGAGTCATTATAAAATAATCTGCACAATTCAACCCCCAACTGAATCTGTTCATCACGCCTTAGCCTAGACTCCCCCCTGCTGTTCACAGACTGAATTTCAGCCATTCGACAAACCGGCTGTTTTATTATTTATTTATTGAGATACTGTGTGGAACAGGACCTTCTGGCACTTTGAGCTACGCCACCCAGCAATCCCCCGATTTAATCCAAGCCTAATCACGGAACAATTTACAATGACCAATTAACCAATCTTTGGACTGTGGGAGGAAACTGGAGCACCCAGAGGAAACCGACATGGTTATGGGGAGAATGTAGGCAGCGGAGGGAAAGGGGCCGGGGCTGCCTGTACCGTAAGGCATTTTGCTAACCACTACTTGTGAGGTGCCCCTGTGCGTTCAAAAGTTAATTTATTATCACACTACAAATATGTCACCATATACAACCCTCAAATTCACTTTCTTGTTGGCATACTCAGTGAATCTATATAATAATAATAATAATAATCATTACAGAATCAATAAAGACTGCCCAACTTGGACTTTTAACAGGAGTGCAGAAGACAACAAACCGTGCAACTCCAAAAAGAAAGAAATAATAGAATCAAATATTGCTGTGATGATTGTACGTTCTAGTATCAATTGTAAAGTATAATAGTGATAAATAAACAAGCAATAAATATCGAGAACCTGAGATGAAGAGTCTTTGAAAGTGAGTCCATTGGTTGTGGGAACAGGTCAGTGATGGAACAAGTGAAGCTGAGTGAAGTTATCCCCTTTGGTTCAAGAGTCTGATGGTTGAGGGGTAGTAACTGTTCCTGAACCTGATGGTGTGAGTCCTGAGGCTCCTCTACCTCCTTCCTGACGGTCCCCGATGATGGATGCTGCTTTCCTGTGACAGTGTTTCACGTGGGTGTGCTCAATGGTGGGGAGGGCTTTACCGGTGATGGACTGGATCGTATCTGCTACTCTTTGTAGGATTTTCCATTCGTGCTTCAGGTTCAGATTCAGATACATTTCTTTATTCTCTCAAAACGCACAGTGAACTATGTCCACCATTATGCAACGCACAGATATGCTGGAGGAACTCAGCAGGCCAGGCAGCACCTATGGAAAAGAGTACAGGCGGCGTTTCAGGCCGAGACCCTTCAGCAGGACTGCAGAAAAAATGCTGAGGAGTAGATTTGAAAGTTTGGGGGGTGGGGGAGGGAAGAGAACACTAGGCGACAAGTGAAACTGGGAGGGGGAGGGATGAGGCAAAGAGCTAGGAAGTTGATTGGTGAAGAAGGCCATGGAAGAATGAAGAGTGGGGGGGGGGTGCAGAGAGGAGCACCAGAGAGAGATGATGGGCAGGCAAGGAGATAACATTATCCACCATTATGCGTCTTTTTGCACAAAATATACTTTATATTTCTTATTGTAACTTACATTAATTTTTAATGCATTGTAGCATGCTGCTTCCACAAAGTAACAAAGTTCATAACTTAGTGGCCTTCCGTCAGTGCGGGTTGACCACGGACATTGCGTACTAGCTGTGTAGATATGGAAACCTGGGCAGTACGAGATGGAGAGCGAGCTGCTGCCCGTGTAGCAAGCTCCCCTCTCCACACAGCTGAGCAACCCAAAGGCCGATACAATTTGGCACCAGCAGTTGCCAGTCAATGTTGAACTGGATGTAGGACTGTCTTAGGGACTGCACTCCAGATTTTTCCCTCGGGGTTTACTCCCGAAGCCTTCCCCGTGAGTGGGTACAACTGCAAGGCAGCCGAGGTTTGAGATCAGGATCAGGTTTATTGACACCGGCATGTGACGTGAAATTTGTTAATTTAGCAGCAGTTCAATGCAATACATAATCTAGCAGAGAGAGAGAAAAAAACATAATAATTAATAAACAAGTAAATCAATTATGTGTATTGAATAGATTATTAAAAAATGTGCAAGAACAGAAATACTGTATATTAAAAAAAGTGAGGTCGTGTCCAAAGCTTCAATGTCCATTTAGGAATCGGATGGCCGAGGGGAAGAATCTGTTCCTGAATCACTGAGTGTGTGCCTTCAGGCTTCTGTATCTCCTAAATGATGGTAACAGTGAGAAAAGGGCATGTCCTGGGTGCTGGAGGTCCTTAATAATGGATGCTGCCTTTCTGAGACACCCATCCCTAAGGATTAGATTAGATTAGATTATGAGGACACTCAGTCCTCGTTTATTGTCATTTAGAAATGCATGCATTAAAAAATGATACAGTGTTCCTCCAGTATGATATCACAGAAACACAGGACAGACCAAGACTAAAACTGACAAAAACCACATAATTATAACATATAGTTACAACAGTGCAAAGCAATACCGTAATTTGATAAGAGCAGACCATGGGCACGGTAAAAAAAAAAGTCTCAAAGTCCCGATAGCCCCATCATCTCACGCAGACAGTAGAAGGGAGAAACTCTCCCTGCCATGAGCTTCCAGCACCGCAAACTTGCCGATGCAGCATCCTGGAAGCACCCGACCACAGCCGACTCTGAGCCCGTCCAAAAACTTCGAGCCTCCGACCTGCCCTCCAACACGGACACCGAGCACCATCTCTGCCGAGCGCTTCAACCCCGCCCCGGCCACCGAGCAACAAGCAAAGCCGAGGACTCGGAGCTTTCCCCTCCAGAGATTTTGGATCACACAGTATCCTGGGTACTTTGTAGGCTAGTGTCCAAGATGGAGCTGACTGGATTTACAACCTTCTGCAGCTTCTTTTGGTCCTGTGCAGTAGCCCCCCCCCCCCCCGTACCAGACAGTGATGCAGCCTGTCAGAATGCTCTCCATGGTACAACTATAGAAGTTTTTGAGTGCATTTGTTGACATGCTAAATCGCTTCAAACTCCTAATAAGGTATAGCCGCTGTCTTGCCTTCTTTATGACCACATCAATGTGTTGGGACTGGGTTAGATCCTCAGAGATCTTGACACCCAGAAACTTGAAGCTGCTCACTCTCTCCACTTCTGATCCCTCTGTGAGGATTGGTATGTGTTCCTTCGTCTTACCCTTCCTGAAGTCCACAATCCGCTCTTTCGTCTTACTGATGTTGAGTGCCAGGTTGTTGCTGCAGCACCACTCCACTAGTTGGCATATCTCACTCCTGTTCGCCCTTTTGTCACCACCTGAGATTCCACCAACAATGGTTGTATCGTCAGCAAATTTATAGATGGTATTTGAGCTGTGGTATTTGAGATGGTATTTGAGAGTAGAGTATTGGGCTAAGCACACACCCCTGAGGTGCGCCAGTGTTGATCGTCAGTGAGGAGGAGATGTTATCACCAATCCACACAGATTGTGGTCTTCCAGTTAGGAAGTTGAGGATCCAATTGCAGAGGGAAGTACAGAGGCCCAGGTTTCGCAACTTCTCAATCAGGATTGTGGGGATGATGGTATTAAATGCTGAGCTTTAGTCAATGAACAGCATCCTGATATAGGTGTTTGTGTTGTCTAGGCGCTCTAAAGCCATGTGGAGAGCCATTGAGATTGCATCCGCCATTACCTATTGTGGTGATAGGTAAATTGCAATGGGTCCAGGTCCTTGCTGAGGCAGGAGTTCAGTCTAGTCATGACCAACCTCTCACAGCATTTCATCACTGTAGATGTGAGTGCTACTGGGCGATAGTCATTAAGGCAACTCACATTATTCTTCTTAGGCACTGGTATAATTGTTGCCTTTTTGAAGCAAGTGGGAACTTCTGCCCGTAGCAGTGAGAGGTTAAAAATGTCCTTAAACATCCTGTTAGTTGGTTGGCACAGGTTTTCAGAGCCTTACCAGGTACTCCATTGGGACCTTCTGCCTTGTGAGGGCTCCCTCTCTTTAGAGGCAGCCTAATATTGGCCTCCGAGACAGGAATCACTGGGTCATCAGGTGCAGCAGGGATCTTCACAACTGTAGATGTGTTCTCCCTTTCAAAGTGTGCATAGAAGATGTTGAACTTGTCTGCTAGTGAAGCATCGCTGCCATTCATGCTATTGAGTTTTGCTTTGTAGGAAGTAATGTCTTGCAAACCCTGCCAGAGTTGCCATGCATCTGATATCACCTCCCCTCGTTTGAAATTGTCCCTTCGCCCTTGAGGTATTCCTCCACAAATCATACCTGGTTTTCTGGTAAAGACCTGGGTTGCCAGCCTTGAATGTCACAGATCTGGCCTTCAGCAGATGACGTACCTCCTGGTTCATCCACGGCTTTTGGTTTGGGAATGTAGAGTAAGTCTTTGTGGGCACACACTCATCCACACAGGTTTTAATGAAGTCAGTAACAAATGCAGCATACTCAACCAGGTTGGAAGATGAATCCCTGAATGCAGTCCAGTCCACTGATTCAAAGCCTGTAGGCTCCTGTGCTTCCCTTGTCCATACCTTCTTTGTCCTCACCACTGGTACCGCAGTCTTCAGTCTCTGCCTATACTCAGGGAGTAGAAGTACAGCCAGGCGATCAGACTTCCCAAAGTGAGGGAGTGGAATAGCACGGTAGGCATTCTTGATGGTGGTGTAACAATGGTCCAGTGTGTTGTTTCCTCTGGTATTGCAAGTGATCTGTTGATGGTAATTGCTTAGTGATTTTTTCAGACTGGCCTTGTTAAAATCTCCCAAAACGATGGTGAAGGCGTTAGGATCATCTAAAGCCTGATTGACGTTGGCCTGAGGTGGAATGTATACCGCTACCAGAATGACCCCAGAGAACTCCCGTGGTAGGTAAAAAGATGGCACTTTACTGTTAGATATTCCAGGTGTGGTGAGCAGAATTGGGACAGCACTGATATATTTGTGCAGCAAGAAGAGTTGATCATGAGGCATACTCCTCCACCTCTGCTTTTGAGAGACACTATAGATCTATCCTGACGCTGTATAGTAAACCCGTCGATCTGAATTGCTGCATCCGGTACGGAAGAGGCTAACCAGGATTCTGTGAAACAAAGGACAGACGCGGTCCTAATGTCCCTCTGATTCATCACCCTAGCTCTGAGAGCATTGATTTTATTCATGAGAGACTGCACGTTCGCCAGCAAGATCGTCGGTATAGGGAGTTTAAAACCTCGTTTCCTTAAACGCACAGAGTTTTCTCTCTAGGTGAGCTGCCAACCACAGTTGCTGAACACCATTTGCCTGAAGCAGCTGGTTTTAAGTCACCAGTAACCTGCCTTTGCCCTTTCTCCAGTTATTAGAAACGGTTCTGCTGGGTTTGGTAACTGAGCCACACGTGAAGGCTCGGAGCTGGACTTGGTTGTCAGAGACTATTTGAGGCACACATCATTGGGAGCATTTAGTAAGTAGTGGGAGTTTCTCCTCATTACCACCCCTGGATATAACGACCCTAAGGAAACAACATAACTCACAGGCGTCAGGCCTCCACCTTCGTGAGTGAACTTCAGACTCTCAGAGCTGGGACCTTCTGCTGCAGTTGGAGAAGACGTGAACTGAACTGAATATGCATGCTCGCTTTTTGATTTTGTGTTTTAGATTCTGTGTTTCTTGCTTGTTTTTCTTTTGTTGTTTTTGTGATTTTTTTGTGCACGGGGAGTGGAGTTTGATGTCTTTCTTTGAACAGGTGCTATGGTGGTTCTTCGTTTCGTGGCTGTCTGCAGGAAGGTGAATCTCGGGGTTGTATGCTGCATACAAACTTTGATAATAAATGTACTTTGAACATTTGAATTTGAGGCTGCAATGGTGTGTATTTGGATTGGAATTGGTTTATTACTGTCACATGTGAAAAGCTTCTCTTGCATACAATACATACAGATTCCTGGATTGAAAGGCTTGTTATCTGAGGAGCATTCGAAGGCTTTGGGCCTGTAATCCATGGAATTCAGAAGAATGAGGGTGACCTCAATGAAACCAATCGAATGTGGAAAGACTTCGACAGAGTGGACGTGCAGAGGATGTTTTCTGTGGTGGGAGAGCCTAAGACCAGAGGACACAGGCTCAGAATAGAGGGACGTCCTTTTAGAACTGAGATGAAAAGGAATTTCTTTAGCCAGAAAGTGGTGAATCTGTGGAATTTGTTGCCACAGGCACATCATTGGATCTATTTAAGGCAGAGGTTGGTGGATTCTTGATAAGTCAGGGCATGAAGGGATACGTGGAGAAGGAAGGAGATTGGGGCTGAGGGAAAAATGGGTCAGCTATGATGAAATGGGGGAGCAGACTCGATGGACCAAATGGTGTAATTCTGCTCCTTTATCTTATAGTCTAAGATCAAGCTAACCCTTCCCTCCACATCATCCTCCAGTTTTCTATTCTGAACACGGTGGAATATTTAAACGTAGAAATAACTTGCACCTTGATGCAGTTTATGTTTTATTTTAAATTCTTGTTAAATTGCAATACTCTTGCGATAGTTAATTTCCCAAATTCTCCCCAGCACTAATTCTTTTCTGGTGAAGGAACTGCTTGTTGCTGTGGCCACACAATACATTGGTATTTCACAGCATCAGAATCAGGTTTAATATCACTGGTATATGTTGTGAAATTTGTTGTCTTGTGGCAGCAGTACATTGCCATACGTAACAATAAAAACTGTAAATTACAGCAAGAAATACATACATAAAATTAAATTAAATAACTAGTGCAAAAATAATAAAAGTAATGAGGTAGTGTTCATGTGTTCAATGGCCATTCAGTAATCTGATAGCAGAGGGGAAGAAGCTGTTCCTGAATCATTGAGTGTGTGTTTCAGGCTCCTGCACCTCCTCCCTGATGGTAACAATGAGAACAAGTCATGTCCTGGGTGATGAGGGTCGTTAATGATGGACACCGCCTTTCTGATGCAGCTTTCCTTGAAGACGTCCTGAATACTATGGAGGCTAGTGCCCTTGATGGAGACGACTAAGTTTAAAACTCTTTGTAGCTCACTTCGATCCTGTGCAGTAGCAACTACACCCCCCCTCCCCAGACCAGACGGTGATGCAGCCAGTTAGAATGCTCTCCACGGTACATCTGTAGAAATTTGTGAGTGTTTTTGGTGACATATCAAATCTCCTCAAACTCCCCATGAAATCCAGTGTCTACAAAAAGTATTCACCACCCCCCCCCTTGGGAGTTTTCATGTTTTATTGTTTTACAACATTGAATTACAATGGGTTTAATTTGGCTTTTTTGACACCGATCAATAGAAAAAGTCTTTTGTGTCATAGTGAAAACAGATCTCTACAAAGTGATCTAAATTAATTACAAATATAAAACACAAAATGATTGATTGCATAAGTATTCACTCCCTTTAATATGGCACATTAAATCATCACTGGTGCAACCAATTGGTTTTAAAAGTCACATAATTAGTTAATTGGAGATCTGTTTTTGGAGACCTGTGTGCAGTCAATTGATTGTAGTAAAAATACACCTGTATCTGGAAAGTTCAACTGCTGGTGAGTCAGTGTCCTGTCAAAAACTACACCAAGAAGACAAAAGAACACTCCAAGCAAATCTGTGAAAAAGTTATTGAAAAGCACAAGTCAGGAGATGGATACAGGGAAATTTTCAAGTTCACTGAATATCCTTTGGAGTACAGTTAAGTCAATCAAGCAATGGAAAGAATATGGCTCAGCTGTAAGTCTCCCTGAGAGCAGGCTGTCCTCAAAAACTGAGTGACCGTCCAAAAAGGGGACTAGTGATGGAGGTCACCAAGAGACCTATGACAACTCTGGAGGAGTTACAAGCTTCCGTGGCTGAGATGGGAGAGACTGCACATACAACAACTGTTGTCCGGGTGCTTCACCAGTCACAGTTTTATGGGAGAGTGGCAAAGAGAAAGTCACCGTTGAAAAAAGCTCACATAAAATCTTGTCTAGAGTTTGCCAGAAGGCATGTGGGAGACTCTGAAGTCAGCTGGAAGAAGGTTCTATGGTCCGATGAAACCAAAATTGAGCTTTTTGGCCATCAGACTAAACACTATGTTAGACGTAAGCCAAACATCGTATATCATCAAACACAGACCATTGCTACCGTGAAGCATGGTGGTGGCTGCATCATACTGTGGGGATGCTTCACTGCAGCAGACCCTGGAAGGCTTGTGAAGGTAGAGGGTAAAATGAATGCAGCAAAATATGGGGAAATCCTGGAGGAAAACCTGATGCATCTGCAAGAGAACTGCGACTTGGGAGAAGATGTGTTTTCCAGCAAGACAATGACCCCAAGCAAAAAAGCTACACAGGAACAGCTTAAAAATGACAGTTAATGCCCTGAGTAGCCAAGTCAGAGTCCTGACCGCAATCCAATTGAGAACCTGTGGCTGGACTTGAAAACGGCTGGTCATTCATGATCCCCATGCAATTTGACAGAGCTTGAGCAGTTTTGTAAAGAGCTGCTTGTAAAGAAGAATGGGGAAAATTTGTAGTGTCCAGATGTGCAAAGCTGATAGAGACCTATCCACACAAACTCAAGGCTGTAACTGCTGCTAAATACTAACTTGAAGGGGGTGACTAATTGTGCATTCAATTATTTTTGTTTAATCATTGTAATAAATTTAGACTGAATTGTGGAAATTTGTTTTCACTTTGATATGAAAGTCTTTTCTGTTGATCAGTACCAAAAAGCCAAATTAAACCCACTGTGATTCTGTGTTGTGAAACAATAAAACATGAAAACTTCCAAGAGGGGGAAGTATAGGTAGGCAGGAACCACTGGATGATTAAAGACTACAGGTTGTCTGTATTATCTGTATTGTCTTGTAGCATTTAGGTAAATGTGACAGGGTGGGGAGGAGTCTCTGTGTATCAGGGCAAATCCACTGTGTGTGGAGGGCACTGTGCGGGGGCTGGCAGAGACAGAAACAGCCATCATCATTGTTATGTGCCATGTTGTACGACACGGGCAATCACAATGACCAGGATTGTTCTTGGCAAATCTTTCTACAGAAGTGCTTTGCCGTTGCCTTCTTCTGGGCAGTGTCTTTTCAAGACAGGTGACCCCAGCCATTATCAATACTCTTCAGAGATTGTCTGCCTGGTGTCAGTGGTCACATAACCAGGACTTGTGACCTGCACCAGCTGCTCATACGACCATCCACCACCTGCTCCCGTGGCTTCACTGACCCTGATCAGGGGGTGGGGGAGGACTAGGTAGAAATCTACACCTAGTGGATGAAAGAAGCTCATTTGGTAGAGACAGACCTCCACCCTGCCCTCTCCCCCATAGCAGAAACATTAGTGAAACTTCAGGAATGTTTGATGGATGGGAGGAAAATGGAAGGGTGGTGTAGGTAGAAGAGATTAGTTTGGGTGGCTTGGCACAACACTGTGGGCTGCAATGTCTGTTCCTCTGCTAGTGTGTTATGTGTTCTGTGTTAAACGTATGTATGTATCACCATACACGAGATGGAGAGGCGGAGAGGCGGGTAGGAGAGGAAAGAGAGGGAGTGGAGAGGAGAAGGAGAGAGAGGGGGAGGAGAGGAGAGAGAGGGGAAAGGAGAGAAGTGAGAGAGAGAGTGTAAGAGCAGAGAGGGTGAGGAGAGAAGGGGGGAGAGGAGAGAGGGTGGGGAAGAGAGGAGCGAGGGAGAGAGACAGAATGCCTGCAAGAAAATGAATCCTAGGGTAGTGTATGATGACATACTGTGCGTACTTTGATAATAAATTGAACTTTGTTTAATGCTGATTTTTTGTTACACATCCTCAACACACGACTGCAAATTCCAAACACCTGTAGGTGCTGACAGCCTTGATCCTTGTGTACGTGACAATAAATTTGACCTTGAAAATGCAGGAAACACTCGGCAGGTCAGACAGTGTCTGTGGAAAGGAAATGGGGGAGGCATCTCAGGTTGAAATATCAAGAGCCCAAAACTTTGGATGCTGCCTGACCTCCTGAGTCTTTTGATGTTAGTGTCATTGCCTGAAACAACTTTAAATGCCTCGGTGTTACTATTTTGGAGGACCTGCCCCGGGTCCAGGATGTAAGGGCAATTACGAAGAAAGTATGGCAATGCCTCTACTTGTGAGAGTAAGAGTTCGGCACGGACTAGAAGGGCCGAGATGGCCTGTTTCCATGCTGTAATTGTTATATGGTTACTTCCTTAAGAGTCTGTGGAGATTCAGGATGACACCTAAGGCTTTCACAAACTTCTATAGATGTTTGGTGGAGAGTGTATTGACTGGCTGCAACACAACATTATTGGAAACTCCAATGTCCTTAAACAGAAAATCCTATAAAAGGTCGTGGATTCGGCCCTTCATGGTGACGCCATCCCACCATTGAACACATCTACATGAAATGCTGTCACAGGAAGGTAGCATCCGTCATCAGAGACCCCCAACACACGGGACATGCTCTCTTTCCGCTGCTGGCATCAGGTAGAAGGTGCAGGAGCCTCAGACTCGCACCACCAGCTTCAGGAGCAGTTAATACCCCACAGCCATCACGCTCTTAAACAAAAGGGGATAACTCAACTTCACTTGCCCCATCACTGAACTGTTCCCACAACCTATGGACTCACTTTCAAAGACTCTTCATCTCATGTTCTTGATATTTAGTTATTATTATTTTTTCTTTCTTCTTTTTGTATTTGCAGTTTGTTGTCATCTGCACTGTGATTGAGTCCCCAGCTGGGCGATATCTCAGTGATCCTGTTACAGTCACTGTTTTGTAGATTTTCTGAGTATGCCCACAGGAAAATGACTCTCCGGGTTGTATCTGGTGACACACATGTACTTTAAGCCTTAGAGCAGCAGCTTGTCATCGGTTCAACAGTGAATCTTACAAATGATTTCAGGGCAGTGGAGGGAAAGGATCTGAAAAGTCATCACATCCTCAATGAACTGAACAGACTCCAGAATCGCTCTGATTAAAGTTAATTATTTTACATTTACTTACATTTGCAGCTTCGTATTTTAAGTTTTTTTCCCTCCCACAAAGTATTTCTCACTCTATTTGTTTCTTTTATAAACTTTGAACGTTAAATTTAGTGATTGAGGTACTATGAGCTTTGTAGTTTTCTGTTGTTTTACGTAGTTCAGTGTAGTTTTTGTATTGTTCAGGTAGCACCATGGTCCTGAAAAACGTCTCGTTTTTACCGTGTACTGTACCAGCAGTTATGGTCGAAATGACAGTAAAAAGTGACTTGACTTGACTTGATGAGCTGTTTGCTGGTTTGTGATCCGCCCAATTCAGATGTTTCCAATAGTAGGAGAGTCTAGGACAAGAGGTCACAGCCTCAGAGTAGAATCCATTTACAATAGAGATGAGGAGGAATTTCTTCAACTGGGGGCGGTGAATCTGTGGAATTCGTTGCCACAGAAGGCTGTGGAGGCCAAGTCATTGGGGATGTTTAAAGCAGAGGTTGAAAGAAGCTTGGTTAGTCAGGGTGTCAAGGGTTACAGGGAGAAGGGAAGAGAGTGGAGTTTAGAGGGAAAATGTATCAGCGATGGTGGGACGGCAGAATGGATTCAATGCCTGAATGAGTTCTGCTCCTTTGCCATATGGTCTTATTAGAGATCTCTGTGGTGGACATAGACCCTGGAGAATCATACAGTGGACCCACTGTGCTCCATTTTCATCCTGCTAGTGTAAGCTTATCTATTCCCTGCATCTCACAGGCACTGTGCTTCATGCATGGGTGAGTAACCCAAAGGCAATTTAGAGAGGCACTGGCCCTTGTCTATTAATTTAATATCCCTATAGATCGAAATCCTCTATGTACACAGCCAGTCGACGCCCTGCAGTGACAGAACACACGTTACATCTGCAAATATCAACTTGGGTAGGCACCGTCCTTTTAACAGAGAACGTAAAAACAGTACGGTACAGGATAGGCCCTGTGGCCCACAACATGTGCCCATCTTTCAACCTACCGAGAGAGGCGTAACCTGCCGAGAGAGGCGTAACCTGCTGACAGAGGCGTAACCTGCCGACAGAGGTACAACCTGCCGACAGAGGCGTAACCTACCGAGAGATGCGTAACCTGCCGACAGAGGCGTAACCTACCGAGAGAGGCGTAACCTACCGAGAGAGGCGTAACCTGCCGTGAGAGGCGTAACCTGCCGACAGAGGCGTAACCTGCCGACAGAGGTACAACCTGCCGAGAGAGGCGTAACCTGCCGAGAGAGGCGTAACCTACCGAGAGAGGCGTAACCTGCCGACAGAGGTACAACCTGCCGAGAGAGGCGTAACCTGCCGACAGAGGTACAACCTGCCGAGAGAGGCGTAACCTACCGAGAGATGCGTAACCTGCCGAGAGAGGCGTAACCTGCCGAGAGAGGCGTAACCTGCCGAGAGAGGCGTAACCTGCCGACAGAGGCGTAACCTGCTGACAGAGGCGTAACCTGCCGACAGAGGCGTAACCTGCCGACAGAGGCGTAACCTGCCGACAGAGGCGTAACCTACCGAGAGATGCGTAACCTGCCGAGAGAGGCGTAACCTACTGAGAGAGGCGTAACCTGCCGAGAGAGGCGTAACCTACCGAGAGAGGCGTAACCTACTGAGAGAGGCGTAACCTGCCGAGAGAGGCGTAACCTGCTGACAGAGGTACAACCTACCGAGAGAGGCGTAACCTACCGAGAGAGGCGTAACCTGCCGAGAGAGGCGTAACCTGCTGACAGAGGTACAACCTACCGAGAGAGGCGTAACCTACCGAGAGAGGCGTAACCTACCGAGAGAGGCGTAACCTGCCGACAGAGGTACAACCTGCCGACAGAGGCGTAACCTACCGAGAGAGGCGTAACCTGCCGAGAGAGGCGTAACCTGCCGAGAGAGGCGTAACCTGCCGACAGAGGTACAACCTGCTGAGAGAGGCGTAACCTACCGAGAGAGGCGTAACCTGCCGAGAGAGGCGTAACCTGCTGACAGAGGTACAACCTACCGAGAGAGGCGTAACCTACCGAGAGAGGCGTAACCTGCCGAGAGAGGCGTAACCTGCCGAGAGAGGTACAACCTGCCGAGAGAGGCGTAACCTGCCGAGAGAGGTACAACCTGCCGAGAGAGGCGTAACCTACCGAGAGAGGCGTAACCTGCCGACAGAGGCGTAACCTGCCGACAGAGGCGTAACCTGCCGAGAGAGGCGTAACCTGCCGAGAGAGGCGTAACCTACTGAGAGAGGCGTAACCTGCCGAGAGAGGTACAACCTGCCGAGAGAGGCGTAACCTGCCGAGAGAGGCGTAACCTGCCGAGAGAGGCGTAACCTGCCGACAGAGGCGTAACCTGCCGAGAGAGGCGTAACCTGCCGAGAGAGGCGTAACCTGCCGAGAGAGGCGTAACCTGCCGAGAGAGGCGTAACCTGCCGAGAGAGGTACAACCTGCCGAGAGAGGCGTAACCTACCGAGAGAGGTACAACCTACCGAGAGAGGCGTAACCTGCCGAGAGAGGCGTAACCTGCTGACAGAGGTACAACCTACCGAGAGAGGCGTAACCTACCGAGAGAGGCGTAACCTGCCGAGAGAGGCGTAACCTGCCGACAGAGGCGTAACCTACTGACAGAGGCGTAACCTGCCGAGAGAGGCGTAACCTGCCGAGAGAGGCGTAACCTACTGACAGAGGCGTAACCTGCCGAGAGAGGCGTAACCTGCCGAGAGAGGCGTAACCTGCTGACAGAGGTACAACCTGCCGACAGAGGCGTAACCTGCCGAGAGATGCGTAACCTGCCGAGAGAGGTACAACCTGCCGAGAGAGGCGTAACCTGCTGACAGAGGTACAACCTACCGAGAGAGGTACAACCTACCGAGAGAGGCGTAACCTGCCGAGAGAGGCGTAACCTGCCGAGAGAGGCGTAACCTGCCGAGAGAGGTACAACCTGCCGAGAGAGGCGTAACCTGCCGAGAGAGGCGTAACCTGCCGACAGAGGTACAACCTACCGAGAGAGGTACAACCTACCGAGAGAGGCGTAACCTGCCGAGAGAGGCGTAACCTGCCGAGAGAGGTACAACCTGCCGAGAGAGGTACAACCTGCCGAGAGAGGCGTAACCTGCCGAGAGAGGCGTAACCTGCCGACAGAGGTACAACCTACCGAGAGAGGCGTAACCTGCCGAGAGAGGCGTAACCTGCCGAGAGAGGCGTAACCTGCCGAGAGAGGTACAACCTGCCGAGAGAGGCGTAACCTACCGAGAGAGGTACAACCTACCGAGAGAGGCGTAACCTGCCGAGAGAGGCGTAACCTGCCGAGAGAGGTACAACCTGCCGAGAGAGGCGTAACCTGCCGAGAGAGGTACAACCTGCCGACAGAGGCGTAACCTGCCGTGAGAGGCGTAACCTGCCGAGAGAGGCGTAACCTGCCGACAGAGGTACAACCTACCGAGAGAGGCGTAACCTGCCGAGAGAGGCGTAACCTGCCGAGAGAGGCGTAACCTGCCGAGAGAGGTACAACCTGCCGAGAGAGGCGTAACCTACCGAGAGAGGTACAACCTACCGAGAGAGGCGTAACCTGCCGAGAGAGGCGTAACCTACTGAGAGAGGCGTAACCTACTGAGAGAGGCGTAACCTGCCGAGAGAGGTACAACCTGCCGAGAGAGGCGTAACCTACCGAGAGAGGCGTAACCTGCCGACAGAGGCATAACCTGCCGAGAGAGGCGTAACCTGCCGAGAGAGGCGTAACCTGCTGACAGAGGTACAACCTACCGAGAGAGGCGTAACCTGCCGAGAGAGGCGTAACCTGCCGAGAGAGGCGTAACCTACCGAGAGAGGCGTAACCTGCCGAGAGAGGCGTAACCTGCCGAGAGAGGCGTAACCTGCCGAGAGAGGCGTAACCTGCCGAGAGAGGTACAACCTACCGAGAGAGGCGTAACCTGCCGAGAGAGGCGTAACCTACCGAGAGAGGCGTAACCTGCCGAGAGAGGCGTAACCTGCTGACAGAGGCGTAACCTGCCGACAGAGGCGTAACCTGCCGACAGAGGTACAACCTGCCGAGAGATGCGTAACCTACCGAGAGATGCGTAACCTGCCGACAGAGGCGTAACCTACCGAGAGAGGCGTAACCTGCCGAGAGAGGCGTAACCTGCCGAGAGAGGCGTAACCTGCCGAGAGAGGCGTAACCTGCCGAGAGAGGCGTAACCTGCCGACAGAGGCGTAACCTGCCGAGAGATGCGTAACCTGCTGACAGAGGCGTAACCTACTGAGAGAGGTACAACCTGCCGAGAGAGGCGTAACCTGCTGACAGAGGTACAACCTGCCGAGAGAGGCGTAACCTACCGAGAGATGCGTAACCTACCGAGAGAGGCGTAACCTACCGAGAGAGGCGTAACCTGCCGAGAGAGGCGTAACCTGCCGAGAGAGGCGTAACCTGCCGAGAGAGGCGTAACCTGCCGAGAGAGGCGTAACCTGCCGAGAGAGGCGTAACCTGCCGAGAGAGGCGTAACCTGCCGACAGAGGCGTAACCTGCCGAGAGAGGCGTAACCTGCCAAGAGAGGCGTAACCTGCCGAGAGAGGCGTAACCTGCTGACAGAGGTTTAACCTACTGACAGAGGTATGTAAGATTGAGAGGCATAGATCGAGTGAACAGAGAGTATCTGTTTCCCAGGGTAGAAATTTCTAATACCAGAGAGCATACATTGAAGGTGAGGGAGGTGGGGGTAGGGTCAAGGGGGATGTGACGGGTAAGTTTTTTACTCAGAGAGTGGTGGATGCGCTGCCTGGTATGGTTGTAGAGGCAAATACATTAGAGGCTTTTAAGAGACATTTAGATAAGCACAGAGATATGGAGGGATGTGGCCACTGTGTAGGTAGGAGGGATTGGTGTTCGGGTGTTTTTGATTAGTTTTCTAGCTGGTTCAGCACAACATTGTGGGCCAAATGGCCTGTTCCTGTGCTGTACTCTTCTGTGTTCTATGTTGTATGTACTCTAAGATCGATCTCGCCCTTCCCTACCACGTGGCCCTCCATTTTTCTACCATCTGCGTGCCTGAGACTCTCTTAAATGTCCCTAATGTCTCCAGCACCACCCTGGCAGCACATTCCACATACCCGCTACTCTTTGTGATTAAAAACTACCTCTAATGTCCCCCCCATACTTTCCTTCAATCACCTTAAAATGATGCCCTCTCACATTAACCACTTCCAGCCTGAGCAACACACTCTATCTACGCCTCTTTTCACCTTGGATGGCAGGGTGGAGATACGTCTCTGCCAAAGGAGGTGTAAGGCGCTCCTTCCCTCCATTAGCCTGCAGATCACCCTTGGGCAAGGTGTAGCACCTGCTTAGCCCCCGATCGGGGTTATGGGAGCAGGTGGTGGATGGTCGTATGAGCAGCCGGTGCAGATCACAAGTCCTGGTTATGTGACCACTGACACCAGGCAGACAATCTCTGAAGAGTATTGATAATAGCCGGAGTCACCCGTCTTGTAAAAACAAACACTGCCCAGAAGAAGGTAATGGAAAACCACTTCTGTAGAAAAATGTGCCAAGACCAATCCTGGTCATGGAAAGACCGTGATCGCCCACGTCATACGACACATAAGGAACAAATTTTAGAATGGCAATAAGTAGTTGTTAGGTGACTAGAAATGCACAAAATACCCAAATCTGGGAGGGTGGAGGAGGGCATTGGGGTTCCAATGTTCCTATTATTCATTCTATTGGGTTCCTTGTTTCGTGGATGTCTGTGAAGAGTAAGAATTTCAGGTTGAATACTAATGCATGCATTACTAAATGACAATAAGAGAGGACTGCGTGTCTTCATAATCTAATCTATACAATCTATGATGTTAAATTGAACCATTTGAACCAACATCTTATACAGCTTCAGCGTAACGTCCTGGTGGAACGAGGAGCTGAACATTTCCCACATCTTCTACCAAGATGACAAATGCCACAGGCAAAGGGCAATGGCACCTTCACCGAATTCTCCTCTTACGTCACACATGGTTACTGGATCTAAAATCCAGGAGCATCACCGTGGAAACAACTTCACTCACTGGGTTATAGAATTATAGACACTACAGAAGGATGAACCCTCAACCCATTTAGTCTATGTCAACCTGATCTTCTACCTGCAGCTAGAGCATAGCCCTCCAAACCTCACCCACCCATATACTTTAATAAATGGCTAAATAAGATACATCCAGCCCTCTGAGCCACGCCACCCAGCAACCCACTAATTTAACCCCAGCCTAATCACGGGACAATTTACAATGATGAATTATCCTACCAACCGGTACGTCTTTGGACTGTGGGAGGAAACCGGAGCACCCGGAGGAAACCCACGCGGTCACTCAGAGAATGTACAGAATTCTTACGGGCAGCGGCGGGAATTGAACCCAGGTCATCTGTACTGTAAAGCGTTGTGCTGACCACTATGCTACCATGCCACACTCTCTATCCAAACCTCTCCTAAATGTTGAAATCGAAAACGCGTCTGCCACTTGTGCTGGCAGCTCATTCCACACTTGCACCACCCTCCGAGTGCAGAAGTTACCCCTCAATTTCCCTTAACATTTTCACCTTTCATCCTTAACTTATGACCTCTAGTTTGAGTCTCAGTGGAAGGAGAAGGTTGTACTGGGGTACTACCCAAGCTGAGGTACAAGGGATACCTGAGCAATCTCTCCAAGGCAGCAAGGGACACACAATAAATACTAATTCAAAAGTCATGTTGCAACTTTAAAAAAACATAGGATACAGGAGCAGAATTAGGCGATTTGACCCAGTGAGTCTGCTCCACCATTTCATCATGGCTGATCCAATTTTCCTCTCAGCCCCAATCTCCTGCCTTCCCCCTGTATCTCTTCATACCTGGAGCAACCAAGAATCTATCAACCTCTGCCTTAAACATAATTAAAGACTTGGCCTCCTTAGCTTTCTGTGGCAAAGAATTCCACAGATTCTCCGCTCTCTGGCCAAAGAAATTCTTGCTTATTACCATTTTAAAAGGATGCCCCTCTATTCTGAGGCTGTGTCCTCTGCTCTTAGACTCTCCCACCATAGAAAACATCCTCTCCATATCCACTCTATCGAGGCCTTTCATCATTCAATTACAAAACCCCTCACGCTTCTGAATTCTAGTGAATACAGGCCCAGTGCCTTCAAATACTTTACTTTACTTTATACTTTATTGTCACCAAACAATTCATACTAGAACATAAAATTATCATAGCAATATTTGATTCTACGCTTCCTGCTCCCTGGATTACAAATCGATAGTAAGTATTAAAAATTTAAATTATAAATCATAAATAGAAAATAGAAAAATGGGAAGTAAGGTAGTGCAAAAAAAAAAACCGAGATGCAGGTCTGGATATCTGGAGGGTACGGCCCAGATCCGGGTCAGGATCCGTTCAGCAGTCTTATCACAGTTGGAAAGAAGCTGTTCCCAAATCTGGCCGTACGAGTCTTCAAGCTCCTGAGCCTTCTCCTGGAGGGAAGGGCGAAAAGTGTGTTGGCTGGGTGGGTGGTGCCCTTTATTATCCTGGCAGCACTGCTCCGACAGCGTGCGGTGTAACGTGAGTCCAAGGACGAAGATTGTTTTGTGTGATGTGCTGCGCCGTGTTCACGATCTTCTGCAGCTTCTTTCGGTCTTGGACAGGACAACTTCCATACCAGGTTGTGATGCACCCTAGAAGAATGCTTTCTACGGTGCATCTGTAAAAATTCGTGAGGGTTTTCGGGGACAGGCCAAATTTCTTTAGTTTTTTCAGGAAGTAAAGGCGCTGGTGGGCCTTCCTGGCAGTGAACTCTGCTTGGTTGGACCAAGTCAGGTCATTTGTGATATTGACCCCGAGGAGCTTAAGCTTTTGACCTGTTCCACTTGCGCACCACCGATGTAAATTGGGTTGTGCGGTCCGCTACTCCTTCTGAAGTCAACAACCAATTCCTTCGTCTTGCTGACGTTGAGGGATAGGTTATTGTCTTCGCACCATGCCACCAGGTTCTTAATTTCCTCTCTGTACTCAAACTCATCATTACCGGAGATACGGCCTACAATTGTTGTGTCATCAGCAAACTCATATATTAAGTTCGATGGAAACTTGGCTACACAATCATGGGTGTACAGTGAGTACAGCAGGGGGCTGATTACACAGCCTTGTGGGGCACCGGTGCTCAGAGTGATTGTAGAGGAGAGCTTGTCCCCTATTTTTACAGCCTGAGTCCTGTCTCTGAGGAAGTTGAAGATCCAGCTGCAGATCTGAGTTCTAAGGCCCAGGTTCCGGAGCTTAGGAATCAGTTTATTTGGAATGATGGTATTAAAGGCAGAGCTGTGGTCAATGAAAAGGAGCCTTACGTATGCGTCTTTATTCTCCAGGTGTTCTAAGGAGGAATGTAGGGCCAGAGAGATGGCATCTGCCATTGACCTGTTGCTCCAGTAGGTGAATTGCAAAGTGTCGAGGTTGACCAGTAGGCTGTGGCTGTTGTGTGCCATAACCAATCGCTCGAAGCACTTCATAGCAATTGATGCCAGAGCCACAGGACGATAGTCATTCAGGCATGTCACCTTGCTCTTCTTCGGCACTGGGATTATCGTTGCCTTCTTAAAACACGAGGGGATCTTAGACTGAAGCAAGGAGCCATTGAAGATGTCAGCAAACACTCCAGCTAGCTCCCTTGCACAGGCCCAGAGAACCCATCCCGGGACGCCATCTGGGCCTGTCGCCTTCCTTGGATTTATCTTCAGGAAGGCCCTTCTAACGTCCTCCTCGGTGACGATGAATCTTGATGCCACCAGGTCTGGTTCATCCAGAGGGAGCGGGACGCTTCTCTTCTGTTCGAATCTTGCATAGAATACGTTAAGTTCATCAGGAAGAGAAGTGCCACAGTTATTGATATTCCAGCCTTTTCTTTGCGCCCAGTGATCTCATTTAGACCCTGCCATAGTCTACTGGCATCCATCTGGTTAGCCAGGGCTTCCAACTTGGCTCGATATTGCCTCTTGGCGCCCTTAATGGCTTTCCGGAGTTCACGCCTGGATTCTGTGTAGCGACTGGTATCCCCGGACCTGAAAGCCGCACAATAGGACACATCTTCTCCACATCTTTCAAACCTGGAACATTTTTCAGAATTTCCTTTGCACTCTATCCAGATAATGTCAGCACATCCTTCCTTAGATAACGGGCCCAAAACTGCTTCCAATACTCCAAGTGAGGCCTCACCAGTGCCTTATAAAGTCTCAACATTAATTACATCCTTGCTTTTATATTCTAGTCCTCTTGAAATGAATACTAACATCACATTGCCTTCCTCACCACAGACTCAACCTGCAAATTAACCTTTAGGGAATCCTGCATAAGCACTCCCAAATCCCTTTGTGCCTTTGTTTTTCGTATTTCCTCTCCATTTAGAAAATAGTCTACCCTTTCATTTTTACCAAAGTGCATGATCGTACACTTCCCAACACTGTATTCCACCTGCCATTTCTTTGCCCATTTTCCTAATCTGTCTAAATCCTTTTGTAGCCTCTCTGCTTCCTCAAAACTTCTTGCCCCTCCACTGATCTTCATGTCATCTACAAACTTTGCAACAAAGCCATCAATTCCATCATCCAAATCATTAATATATATTGCCAGTGTTCTTCTTTCCAATCAATCTGGCCAACTCCTCTTTCATGCCTCTCTAATTCCCTTTACTCCACTGTAATACTGATACATCCGACATTAGCTTCTCCTTGCCTAGGCCTGCGCCCTGGAAACCTTTCAAGGTACAAATTCATGGTCTCACGAGACTAATGGATGCCTATATAGCTTCTCCTTTTCTAATTTCAGGTTGAGTTTGATTATATTACAATCACTTGCCCCTAACAGTTCCTTTACCTTAAGCTCTCAAATTAATTCTGGTTCATTGCACAACACCCAGTCCAGAATAGCTGATCCCCTAGTGGGCTCAACCATGAGCTGCTCTAAAAAGCCATCTCATAGGCATTCAAGGAATTCCTCCTCTTGGAATCCATCACCTATCTACCTGCATTATTGGTGTGGCAACAGCAGTGGACCAATCCATTCACAGAGAGAGAGAAAGAGCTTCGCACATTTTGGGGAGAGGAGTATGAAAAAAGGGGTGTTTCACAGGGCTTTGCGCATTAGTGGTGGACCAATCGATCTGCGATTCATTAGCACAGGGACGGCCAACCTATAGCGCATGCACCAAAAGTGGCGCATTGGATGATTAGAGGTGGCGCATTGCACCCCAGTGACAATAATAAAAAAGTAAGCCTACTCATGCAAAAAGTATTAACCAAAAACCAATTTGTAGAAAAAAAACCAATAACAGGAATTCAAGAAGCTTAGAGCTAGAAATGGGTTTTACTGAGAATAAATCTAAAACTTAGCAATTATTTTTAGTGATTTTATTATTTCGTGCACATCTTTTGGAGAATGTTATCTTCTTTCACATTAATCTGTTTTCAATTTAAATAAATGTTCAATGAGTCAAACTAGGAAAGAAGGACTTCCGTTCTGCAGTCGTTCCATAACTGTTCAGTACATGTTTGATGCTTGTTTGATCCTCAGGCGCCAGGCGTCTGCACCAGCAGTGCGTCGCAGGTTTTTGCCAGCCAGTTTACAATTGGCACTCGTGCGCTACAAAGTTGTGCTTTGTTTGTCCTTTGTGAATATTTGCAGTTTTGTACTTTTTCGAAAATTAAGCCTTATTTGTGCCTTCACCTACCCATTACAGTGCAAAAGAAAATGAGCAGAAGAAAAGCAGAAAGTGATAGTAAGCGTGAATTCAATGAGCAGTGGGAAAATTATTTATAGTGGGTCTGTCAGGAAAACCATTGTGCATTGTTTGTGAAAACACTTTCTCACATAATAGAAGACGTGATCTTAATAGACACTATAAAACACAACATCAGACTGAAATAGAAGGAAACTGAAGCCAGTGCTTGGGTCTGAGTTACAGAAAGAATATATGATTAAGAAAAAGGAAAAAATCAAAAAGAAGACAAAATATATTTGTTAAAGATCTCATTAAGGTAAGTAATGTTTATCTTGTTCATATATTAAATGAATATATCATGTAAAATGCTAAATATAGTCATAGTCATACTATTGATCCTGGGGGAAACTGGTTTTCATTACAGTTGCTCCATAAATAATAAATAGTAATAGAACCATAAATAGTTAAATAGTAATATGTAAATTATGCCAGTAAATTATGAAATAAGTCCAGGACCAGCCTATTGGCTCAGGGTGTCTGACCCTCCAAGGGAGGAGTTGTAAAGTTTGATGGCCCCAGGCAGGAATGACTTCCTATGACGCTCAGTGTTGCATCTCGGAGGAATGAGTCTCTGGCTGAATGTACTCCTGTGCCCAACCAGTACATTATGTAGTGGATGGAAGACATTGACCAAGATGGCATGCAACTTGGACAGCATCCTCTTTTCAAACACCACAGTCAGAGAGTCCAGTTCCATCCCCACAACATCACTGGCCTTACGAATGAGTTTGTTGATTCTGTTGGTGTCTGCTACCCTCAGCCTGCTGCCCCAGCACACAACAGCAAACATGATAGCACTGGCCACCACAGACTCATAGAACATCCTCAGCATCATCCGGCAGATGTTAAAGGACCTCAGTCTCCTCAGGAAATAGAGACGGCTCTGACCCTTCTTGTAGACAGCCTCAGTGTTCTTTGACCAGTCCAGTTTATTGTCAATTCGTATCCCCAGGTATTTGTAATCCTCCACCATGTCCACACTGACCCCCTGGATGGAAACAGGGGTCACCGGTACCTTAGCTCTCCTCAGGTCTACCACCAGCTCCTTAGTATTTTTCACATTAAGCTGCAGATAATTCTGCTCACACTATGTGACAAAGTTTCCTACCGTAGCCCTGTACTCAGCCTCATCTCCCTTGCTGATGCATTCAACTATGGCAGAGTCATCCGAAAACTTCTGAAGATGACAAGACTCTGTGCAGTACTTGAAGTCCGAGGTGTAAATGGTGAAGAGAAAGGGAGACAAGACAGTCCCCTGTGGAGCCCCAGTGTTCTGATCACTCTGTCAGACACACAGTGTTGCAAGCACACGTACTGTGGTCTGCCAGTCAGGTAGTCAAGAATCCATGATACCAGGGAAGCATCCACCTGCATCGCTGTCAGCTTCTCCCCCAGCAGAGCAGGGCGGATGGTGTTGAACACACTGGAGAAGTCAAAAAACATGACCCTCACAGTGCTTGCTGGCTTGTCCAGGTGGGCGTAGACACAGTTCAGCAGGTAGACGATGGCATCCTCAACTCCTAGTCGGGGCTGGTAGGCGAACTGGAGGGGATGTAAGTGTGGTCCGACCATAGGCCGGAGCAGCTCCAGAACAAGTCTCTCCAGTGTCTTCATGATGTGGGAGGTCAATGCCACCGGTCTGTAGTCATTGAAGCCGCTGGGGCATGGCGCCTTCAGCACAGGGACGAGGCAGGATGTCTTCCACAGCACAGGAACTCTCTGGAGCCTCAGGCTCAGGTTGAATACATGGCGAAGTACTTCACATAGCTGAGGGGCACAGGCTTTGAGCACCCTGGTGCTGACACCATCCGGTCCTGCAGCCTTGCTTGGGTTGAGACGTTTCAGCTGTCTTCTCACCTGTTCAGCTGTGAAGCCCACTGTGGTGGTTTCGTGTGGGGAAGGGGTATAGTCATGAGAGCAGGGTGGGGGACAGTGAGGAGGGGTAGGAGGGGAGAGTGGAATATGTGTTGGTTGGGGGCCGACAACAGATGGCTCATGTGGGGGATGGGCAGGGGTCACAATGTCAAATCTGTTAAAGAACTGGTTAAGTTCATTAGCCCTGTCCACACTGCCTTCCGCTCCTCTGTTGCTAGTTTGCCAGAACCCAGTGATGGTCCTCATCCCCCTCCAGACCTCTCTCATGTTGTTCTGCTGGAGTTTCCACTCAAGCTTCCTCCTGTACCTGTCTTTAGCTTCCCTGCTCCTGGCTTTCAGGTCCCTCTGTATTGCCCTCAGCTCCTCCCTATTTCCATCTCTAAACACCCTCTTTTTAGCGTTCAGGATGTCCTTAATGTCCTTTGTCACCCATGGCTTGTTATTTGAATAACAAATGACAGTTCTTGTCGGAACATTGCAGTCCACACAGAAGTGGAGGTGGAGGACACATTTAACTGCCAAGGAGAGATGTTATGGATGTGATGGGAGGTGAGGACCTCGATACAATAGCTATCACTAAACAGGTAGTGCTGAGCAAACTTATGGGTCTGAAGATAGATAACTCCCCTGGTCCTGATGGAATGCATCCCAGGCTACTGAAAGAAATGGCAGGAGTTATAGTAGAGGCTTTGCTGATGATTTAACGAAATTCTCTGGACTCTGCACAGCTCCCAGCAGATTGGAAGATGGCGAATATCACACCACTGTTCAAAAAAGGATGTAGGCAAAAGGAAGATAACTGTAGGCCAGTAACATCTGTAGTTGGGAAAATGCTTGAAGTTATCATTAAAGAAGAAATAGTGAAGCGTCTGGAAAGAAATGGATCCATCAGGCAGATGTAGAATGGATTCAGCAAAGGCAGGTCCTGTTTGACAAACTTACTGGAGTTCTTTGAAGATATAACGAGCATAGTGGATAGAGGCGAACAGATGCACATTATTTATTTGGATTTCCGGAAGGCATTCGATAAGATGCCACATAAAAGACTTATCCATAAGATAAGGATGCATAAGAGTTGGGGTGATGTATTAGCATGGATAGAGGATTGGTTAGCTAATAGAAAGCAGAGAGTTGGAATACATGGGTGTTACTCTGGTTGGCAGTCAGTGGTGAGCGGGGTGCAGGGGTGCAGTGCTAGCTGGAGCACACCGGAGCGCATCCAGCACCTCTTTAAGAGAAAAGCCAAAATAAACAAGCTAATTAATTAGGTGCCACCCAGGGTGATCTGAGTATCTCAGAAACTGCTGATCTCCTGGGATTTTTACACACAACAGACTCTGGAGTTTACAAAGAATGGTGCAGAAAACAAAAACACATCCAGCAAGTGGCCGCTCTGTGAGTGAAAACATTTTGTAAAATCCAGTACTCCAAGTGGGGCCTGACCAGGGTCCTATATAGCTGCAACATTACCTCTTGCATCCTAAACTTAATCGCACAATTAATGAAGGCCAATGCACCGAATGCCTTCTTAACCACAGAGTCAACCTGCGCAGCAGCTTTGAGTGTCCTATGGACTCGGACCCCAAGATCCCTCTGATCCTCCACACTGCCAAGAGTCTTACCATTAATGCTATATTCTGCCATCATATCTGACCTACCAAAATGAACCACCTCACACTTATCTGGGTTGAACTCCATCTGCCACTTATCAGCCCAGTTTTGCATCCTATCAATGTCCTGCTGTAACCTCTGACAGCCCTCCACACTATCTACAACACACCCAATCTTTGTGTCATCAGCAAATTTACTAATGCATCCTTCCACTTCCTCATCCAGGTCACTTATAAAAATCATGAAGAGAATGGATCTCAGAACAGATCCCTGAGGCACACCACTGGTCACTGACCTCCATGCAGAATATGACCTGTCAACAACCACTCTTTGCCTTCTGTGGGCAAGCCAGTTCTGGATCCACAAAGTAAGGTCCCCTTGGATCCCATGCTTCCTTAATTTCTCAATAAGCCTTGCATGGGGTACCTTGTCAAATGCCTTGCTGAAATCCATATACACTACATCTACTGCTCTACCTTCATCAATGTGCTTAGTCATAAAAAATTCAATCAGACTCATAAGGCACAACCTGCCTTTGACAAAGCCATACTGACTATTTCTAATCATATTATGCCTCTCCAAATGTTCATAAATCCTGCCTCTCAGGACCTTCTCCATCAACTTACCAACCACTGAAGTAAGACTCACTGGTGTATAATTTCCTGGGCTATCCCTACTCCCTTCCTTGAATAAGGGAACAACATCTGCAACCCTCCAATCCTCTGCAACCTCTCCCGTCCTCAATGATGATGCAAAGATCATCGCCAGAGGCTCAGCAATCTCCTCCCTCACTTCCCACAGTAGCCTGGGGTACATCTCATCCGGTCCCAGTGACTTATCCAACTTGCTTTGCAAAAGTTCCAGCACGTCCTCTTTCTTAACGTCGAGATGGTCAAGTTTTTCAGTCCACTGTAAGTCATCCCTACAATCGCCAAGATCCTTTTCTGTAGTGAATACTGAAGCAAAGTATTCATTAAGTACCTCTGCTATCTCCTTTGGGTCCATACACACTTTCCCACTGTCACACTTGATTGGTCCTATTCTCTCATGTCTTATCCTCTTGCTCTTCACATATTTGTAAAATGCCTTGGGGTTTTCCTTAATCCTACTCACCAAGGCCTTCTCATGGCCCCTTCAGGCTCTCCTAATTTCATTCTTAAATTCCTTCCTGCTAGCCTTATAATTTTTTAGATCTTTATCATTACTTAGTTTTTTTGAACCTTTTGTAAGCTTTCTTTTTCTTCTTGACCAGATTTTCAACACCACGGTTCCTGTACCCTACCATCCTTTCCGTCTCATTGGAATGTACCTATGCAGAATACCACGCAAATATCCCCTGAACATTCGCCACATTTCTGCTGTACTTTTCCCTGAGAACATCTGTCCCAAGTTATACTTCCAAGTTCCTGCCTGATAGCTTCATATTTCCCCTTACTCCAAATAAACACTTTCCTATCCCTCTCCAATTCTATGGTAAAGGAGATAGAAATGTGATCACTATCTCCAAAATGCTCTCCCACTGAGAGATCTGACACCTGACCAGGTTCATTTCCCAATACCAAATCAAGTACAGCCTCTCCTCTTGTAGGCTTATCTACATATTGTGTCAGGAAACCTTCCTGAACACATCTAATAAACTCCACCCCATCTAAATCCCATGCTCTGGGGAGATGCCAATCAATTTTGGGGAAATTAAAATCTCCCACCATGCCAACCCAGTTATTATTTAACCTTTCCAGAATCTGTCTCCCTATCTGCTCCTCGATGTCCCTGTTACTATTGGGTGATCTATAAAAAAACACCCAGTAGAGTTATTGACCCCTTCCTGTTCCTAACTTCCACCCACAGAGACTCAGTAGACAACCCCTCCATGACTTCCTCCTTTTCTGCAGCCGTGACACTGTCTCTGATCAACAGTGCCACACCCCCACCTCTTTTGCCTCCCTCCCTGTCCCTTCTGAAACTTCTAAAGCCTGGCACTCTAAGTAACCATTCCTGCCCCTGAGCCATCCAAGTGTCTGTAATGGCCACAACATCATACCTCCAAGTACTCATCCATGTTCTAAGTTCATCTGTTTTGTTCATAATACTCCTTGCATTAAAATAGATACATCTCAAACCATCGGTCTGAGTGCTTCCCTTCTCTATCATCTGCCTATCCTCCCTCTCAAACTGTCTACAAGCTTTCTTGATTTGTGAGCCAACCGCCCCTTCCTCCATCTCTTCAGTTTGGTTCCCACCCCCCAGCAATCCTAGCTTAAACTCTCCCCAACAGCCTTGGCAAACCTCTGTGCCGGGATGTTGGTTCCCCTCAGATTCAAGTGCAACCCATCCTTTTTGTACAGGTCACACCTGCCCCAAAAGAGGTCCCAATGATCCAGAAATCTGAATCCCTGCCCCCTGTTCCAATCCCTCAGCCATGCATTTATCCTCCACCTCATTCTATTCCTATTCTCACTGTTGCGTGTCACAGTCAGTAATCCCAAGATTACTACCTTTGAGATCCTGCTTCTCAATTTCCTTCCTAGCTCCCTGTGGTCTGTTTTCAGGACACTCCCCCTTTTAGAAACATAGAAAATAGGTGCAGGAGTAGGCCATTCGGCCCTTCGAGCCTGCACCACCATTCAGTATGATCATGGCTGATCATCTAATTCACAACCCTGTACCTGCCTTCCCTCCATACCCCCTGATCCCTTTAGCCACAAGGGCCATATCTAACTCCCTCTTAAATATAGCCAATGAACTGGCCTCAACTGTTTCCTGTGGCAGAGAATTCCACAGATTCACCACTCTCTGTGTGAAGAAGTTTTTCCTACTCTCGGTCCTAAAAGGCTTCCCCTTTATCCTCAATCTGTGACTCCTCGTTCTGGACTTCCCCAACATCGGGAACAATCTTCCTGCATCTAGCCTGTCCAATCCCTTTAGGATTTTATACGTTTCAATCAGATCCCCCCTCAATCTTCCAAATTCCAATGAGTACAAGCCCAGTTCATCCAGTCTTTCAACATATGAAAGTCCTGCCATCCCAGGAATCAATCTGGTGAACCTTCTTTGTACTCCCTCTATGGCAAGAATGTCTTCCCTCAGATTAGGGGACCAAAATTGCACACAATACTCCAGGTGTGGTCTCACCTAGGCCTTGTACAACTGCAGTAGTATCTCCCTGCTCCTGTACTCGAATCCTCTTACTATGAATGCCAGCGTACCATTCGCCTTTTTCACCGCCTGCTGACCTGCATGCCCACTTTCAATGACTGGTGTATAATGACACCCAGGTCTCATTGCACCTCCCCTTTTCCTAATTGGCCACCATTCAGATAATAATCTGTTTTCCTGTTTTTGCCACCAAAGTGGATAACTTCACATTTATCCACATTAAATTGCATCTGCCATCAATTTGCCCACTCACCTAACCTATCCAAGTCAACCTGCATCCTCTTAGCATCCTCCTCACAGCTAACACTGCCACCCAGCTTCATGTCATCCGCAAACTTGGAGATGCTGCATTTAATTCCCTCATCCAAGTCATTAATATATATTGTAAACAACTGGGGTCCCAGCACTGAGCCTTGCGGTACCCCACTAGTCACTGCCTGCCATTCTGAAAAGGTCCCGTTTATTCCCACTCTTTGCTTCCTGTCTGCTAACCAATTCTCCATCCACATCAATACCCTACCCCCAATACTGTGTGCTTTAAGTTTGCACACTAATCTCCTGTGTGGGACCTTGTCAAAAGCCTTCTGAAAATCCAAATATACCACATCCACTGGTTCTCCCCTATCCACTCTACTAGTTACATCCTCAAAAAATTCTATGAGATTCGTCAGACATGATTTTCCTTTCACAAATCCATGCTGACTTTGACCGATCATTTCACCGCTTTCTAAATGTGCTGTTATCACATCTTTGATAACTGACTCCAGCAGTTTCCCCACCACCGACGTTAGGCTAACTGATCTATAATTCCCCGGTTTCTCTCTCCCTCCTTTTTTAAAAAGTGGGGTTACATTAGCCACCCTCCAATCCTCAGGAACTAGTCCAGAATCTAACGAGTTTTGAAAAATTATCACTAATGCATCCACTATTTCTTGGGCTACTTCCTTAAGCACCCTGGGATGCAGACCATCTGGCCCTGGGGATTTATCTGCCTTCAATCCCTTCAATTTACCTAACACCACTTCCCTACTAACATGTATTTCGCTCAGTTCCTCCATCTCACTGGACCCTCTGTCCCCTACTATTTCTGGAAGATTATTTATGTCCTCCTTAGTGAAGACAGAACCAAAGTAATTATTCAATTGGTCTGCCATGTCCTTGCTCCCCATAATCAATTCACCTGTTTCTGCCTGTAGGGGACCTACATTTGTCTTTACCAGTCTTTTCCTTTTTACATATCTATAAAAGCTTTTACAGTCAGTTTTTATGTTCCCTGCCAGTTTTCTCTCATAATCTTTTTTCCCCTTCCTAATTAAGGCCTTTGTCCTCCTCTGCTGAACTCTGAATTTCTCCCAGTCCTCAGGTGAGCCACTTTCTCTGGCTAATTTGTATGCTTCTTCTTTGGAATTGATACTATCCCTAATTTCTCTTGTCAGCCACGGGTGCACTACCTTCCTTGATTTATTCTTTTGCCAAACTGGGATGAACAATTGTTGTAGTTCATCCATGCAATCTTTAAATGCTTGCCATTGCATATCCACCGTCAATCCTTTAAGTGCCAGTCTATCTTAGCTAATTCACATCTCATACCTTCAAAGTTACCCCTCTTTAAGTTCAGAACCTTTGTTTCTGAATTAACTATGTCACTCTCCATCTTAATGAAGAATTCCACCATATTATGGTCACTCTTACCCAAGGGGCCTCTCACGACAAGATTGCTAATTAACCCTTCCTCATTGCTCAAAACCCAGTCCAGAATAGCCTGCTCTCTAGTTGGTTCCTCGACATGTTGGTTCAAAAAACCATCCCGCATACATTTCAAGAAATCCTCTTCCTCAGCACCTTTACCAATTTGGTTCACCCAATCTACATGTAGATTGAAGTCACCCATTATAACTGCTGTTCCTTTATTGCACACATTTCTAATTTCCTGTTTAATACCATCTCCGACCTCACTACTACTGTTAGGTGGCCTGTACACAACTCCCACCAGTGTCTTCTGCCCCTTAGTGTTACGCAGCTCTACCCATATCGATTCCACATCTTCCCGGCTTATGTCCTTCCTTTCTATTGCGTTAATCTCTTCTTTAACCAGCAACGCCACCCCACCTCCCCTTCCTTCATGTCTATCCCTCCTGAATATTAAATATTCCTGAACGTTGAGCTCCCATCCTTGGTCACCCTGGAGCCATGTCTCTGTGATCCCAACTATATCATAATCATTAATAACAATCTGCACTTTCAATTCATCCACCTAATTACGAATGCTCCTTGCATTGACACACAAAGCCTTCGGGCGCTCTTTTACAACTCTCTTAGCCCTTATACAATTATGTTGAAAAGTGGCCCTTTTTAATGCTTGCCCTGGATTTGTTGGCCTGCCACTTTTACTTTTCTCCTTAGTACTTTTTGCTTCTACCCTCACTTTACACCCCTCTGTCTCTCTGCATCGGTTCCCATCCCCCTGTTGTGAACTAACCTCCTCATGCCTAGCCTCTTTAATTTGATTCCCACCCCCCAACCATTCTAGTTTAAAGTCACCTCAGTAGCCCCCGCTAATCTCCCTGCCAGGATATTGGTCCCCCTGGGATTCAAGTGCAACCCGTCCTTTTTGTACAGGTCACGCCTGCGCCAAAAGAGGTCCCAATGATCCAAAAACTTGAACCCCTGCCCCCTGCTCCAATCCCTCAGCCACGCATTTATCCTCCACCTCATCGCATTCCTACTCTCACTGTCGCGTGGCACAGGCAGTAATCCCGAGATTACTACCTTTGCTGTCCTTTTTCTCAACTCCCTTCCTAGATCCCTATATTCTCCTTTCAGGACCTCTTCCCTTTTCCTACCTATGTCATTGGTACCTATATGTACCACGACCTCTGGCTCCTCACCCTCCCACTTCAGGATATCTTGGACACGATCAGAAATATCCCGGACCCTGGCACCAGGGAGCCAAACTACCATCTGGGTCTCTGGACTGCGTCCACAGAATCGCCTATCTGACCCCCTTACTGAGTCCCCTATCACAACTGCCCTCCTCTTCCTTTCCCTACCCTTCTGAGCTACAGGGTCAGACTCTGTGCCGGAGGCACGGCCACTGTCGCTTCCCCTGGGTAAGCTGTCCCCCCCAACAGTACTCAAACAAGAGTACCTATTGTTAAGGGGCACAGCCACCGGGGTACTCCCTATTACCTGACTCTTCCCCTTCCCCCTCCTAACCGTGACCCACTTGTCTGCCTCCCGTGGCCCCGGTGTGACCACCTACCTGTAACTCCTCTCTATCAACTCCTCACTCTCCCTGACCAGACGAAGGTCATCGAGCTGCAGCTCCAGTTTCATAACGCGGTCCCTTAGGAGTTGCATCTCGATGCACTTGGCGCAGATGTAGACGTCCGGGAGGCTTGGAGACTCCAGGGCCTCCCACATCTGACACCGAGAACAGCAAACTGCCCTCACACTCATACTGCCCCTCTCCTCAAATAACAACAGAAAATGAATGCCAAACCTTCCTCGCCTCGCTCGTTTCTGACTAAGCCTGTTGAGCCGAAGCCCTTAAGTCTTCACTCTGCTCCCGGCTCACTCCGCCGCCTGCAAACTACGCTGCCCGGTCTATGAGGCTCTGTTCCTTTTAAATCTGCTGCGCTGCACAGCCCGACGTCACACGCCTGCGCAGTCCCGCCTCTCAGAACGCCGATTCAGAACTCAGATTCACAATGATTCAATACCTTCCGAACCGATGTCACCTCTTTCTAATGATTTGATTTGATTTTTTTCCCAACAAAACAACGCCACCCCCTCTTGCCTTCCTGTCCTTTCGATACAATGTGTATCCTTGGACATTAAGCTCCCAGCTATAATCTTCTTTCAGCTATGATTCAGTGATGCTTACAACATCATACATACCAATCTGTAACTGTGCCACAAGTTCATCTACCTTTTTCCATATACTGCACCCTTCCAAATATAACACCTTCGGTCCTTTTCGATTTTGTCCACCTTTTACACTGCAACTCATCCTGTTGACTGTGATTTTGCCCCTTCAACAGCCGGTCCTCACTACACTTTGCCTGTCTGTAAACCAGCTACTTTATCCTCAGCACTATTACCCACCTTTCCTACAATATTTCTTGCATTGAAACATAGCTCAAGGCACTCGTCGCACCATGCTCAACCTTTTGATTCCTAACTTTGTCCAAGGTCTTGCCAAAATCTGCCTGCACAACCTCTCCACTAACTGTCCTGGCACTCTGGTTCCCACCCCCCTGCAAATCCAGTTTAAGCCCCACCGTGCAGTGTTAACTCTGGTTACACCGGTTAGGCCACATGAGGAGCATTGCAAACAGTTCTGGTCACCGCACTATAGGAAAGATGTTGAAGCTTTGGAGAGGGTGAAGAAGAGTTTTACCAGGATGCTGCCTGGTGTAGAGGGAATGTGCTAACATGAGAGGCTGGACAAATTTGGGTGTTTTCTCTGGAGAGTCGGAGGCTGAAGGGAGATCTGATAGAGGTTTGCAAGATTATGAGAGACATGGATAATGTAGAGGGGAATATGTTTTCCAGGGTTGAAATGTGTAATACCAGGGCATGCACTGAAAGTGAGAGGGGGTAGGTTTTTCACTCAGAGAGTGGTGGATGCCTGCAATGCACTGACGTATGGTGGTAGAGGCAGATACATTAGAGGCTTTTAAGAGACATTTAGTTAAGCACAGAGCTATAAGGGGGATGGAGGGATATGGGCATGGTGTAGGTAGGAGCTGTTTCATCAGAGGTCATCCAAGGGGACCACAATCTTGTTGTAGGGTTTGGAGGACTGCATGCCTCAATGACCCAGAGAGCTATGTTTTCTGGAATCCAGGCTTTATGCTTTGGCTCTTGGTCGGGTCACCCATGCCAAACAGGTCAAAGGGTGGAGGCCAGACTAAGAATGGTCTTCCAGATTTTGGCATCCAAGCTCAAGGCTAACATACCTGACTAGTAAGACAAAAGTGTTACAGGAACAACAATGAAGAATCCTTCTACATCTGAGTGTGATGGTATTCCTGAGTCTCCACCTGGGACCTGGATGACTGACAGTACTGAAAACGGAGCTACTGAGACAATGAAGGAAGCCCTGAACACGGCCAGAGATGGAGGATCTTCACTGATTCCCTAAACAGCAGCAGCGTAAAAGATGTTACTGCACGAACAAAGTCACCGGAGAGAAGTACTGGTAGATATGAATCAGTCTCTTCATTTGACAAAACGAGATACAGCAGGCTTCATATTGAGGAAGAGGCCTGCTCAACCTAATGCTGCACGTTTTATCTGCTAAAGATCAAACGACAACTCCATATTTACAATGCACCCACAATGCTTCCTTTGAACTGCACACAACCTTCACATCTCCCTCGTCACACCCACCCAATAGATATCTAAATGCATTTTAATCAGCATCACCTGGCTTTCCCATCGACTGTAATTCATGGCTTTAGGAACCCATCGTCCAGAGCTACATTTTAAATTTAATCTACTGACTCTTGTCATACTTGAAGATTAGTGGCTGAAGTCAGTTGCTGAAGTTATTTGCTCTATGTGCTAACCCCCCAAAACGCCCTAAGTACCTTACTTAGTCCGAGCTGGGTGCAACTGAAAAAGAAACTGTTTAACTGTAAGTTGACAGTTTAGAAATAAATTGTACTTTGTGACTTTGTGAAAGTTTTTTTAAATTTAATTTCCCAGATACATGCCAAAAGAACAAAGTAAACGATGATTTATCGGTGGAAAAGCTGAATCAAAACAAGTACAAATTAAATAGAAATCTCAGTTGAAAGCATAAAGTCTGTATAAAATGTGAAGATAAAAGATAAGTTACACACCATTCAACGAGAGAACATGTCCTGAAATCAATAAATCACATCAACGATCCTACAGACAAAAATGTACACTGGAAAATGGGCACCACATAATAAACAATAAAATTCAAGACTTTTCACTTCTTTTGTACACAAATATTACAAAGAAAGCCAAATTCCAAGTAAACTTTATTTTTAAGACATTGATGGTTGCAACTGTGACACTTGGAACATTTTGCATCCAGAGTGAAATTTAAGTCGTCGTATAAATGCCCTTTAAAATCCCGTCTCTTTAGAGTCCAGTTTATGCAAGAAACCTCAAATGTGCATCGGCTAACGTGCTGTCAGCGTGCAGAGGGGGGCTGCATTGTCGCGGTGGGAACAGTCGAGGGAGCGCAAAGCGTTTTTTGGTTCAAAGAATAAACATTAATTGCTGTACGTGGATGTTCACTGGTGTTCTCATCTTTAATTCAGGGTGTGCACACCACCACCAGGTGTTTCCACGTGCACACACAAACATTCACACATGTAGTGCATGCACTCCCACACTTCCAGACATGCAATGCATACAACACTCACATGTGCATGCAGACACGCACATGTAAAGCAATGCATGTACCCTCGTCCTCTCTCTCACACACACACTGACAAGCATACACCCTCTCTCCCTCTCACTCACACACACACACATTCTCAAGGACACTGAAGCTAATTTACTGGTAAATCTATTTATTTATTTATTGAGATACAGCAGGGGACAGGCCATTTCAGCCCCTCAAACTGTGTCACCCAGCAATTTCCCAATCTCACCCTAACCTACTCACGGGACAATTTACAATGACCAATTAACCTACCAACCAGTACGTCTTTGGACTGTGGGAGGAAACTGGAGCACCCGGGGGAATTTAATCCCAGCCTAATCACTTGACAATTTGCAGAGACCAATTAACCTAGTTTAACTGGTACGTATTTGGACTGCAGGAGTAAACTCACGCAGTCACAGGAGGGGAGGTACAAACTCCTTACAGGCAGTGGCAGGAATTGAACCCGTGTCGCCTGTACTTTAAAGCGTTGTGCTAAAGGTGGCAATTACATATAAATTACAGAACGTTTGGGCTCCACCACAAAGCTTAATTATCCCCTCTCTCCTTGGCACACTGTTTGGGCCCTTCATTCTCGGTGTGACTGCTGAATCGGTTAAAGTGACTGTCTCTCTCTCTATCACCAGCTCCCCTACCCCCAACACATCAGCACCAAACCTCCCCTCCCATACTCCTCTCAACTGTTCACAATTTTGTCTTACACAGGCAGGCTGCCGGTGAGTTTCAGCTTGCACTGCAAGCTTTGCGGGGGGGGGGTTGCAATGTTCGATTGATCACTGCGATGTCCAGGTCTTCCATTCAAATGTACAGCTCCCCTAAGTCTTAGTGTCCTGCTGCTGTGTATTCCTTATAGGAGTCCCCCAGTCCCCTAATATGGAATATGCCAAAGAGGAAGTGGTCACTCACCTACCTGCCTGGAAAATCGGATCGAGTGTTGGTAGACTGATGTGTCCCAAATTCCTGTGTCACCTTCAAAGGACACTGAAGGATTGAAATGTCTAATACCAGAGAACATGCATTGAGGGTGAGAGGGGGCTGCGAGGGGTGAAGTTTTTTTACTCAGAGTGGTAGAATGTGCTGCCTGGTCTGGTGGTAGAGGCAGATACATTAGAGGCTTGTCAGAGATGTTTGGATAGGCACATGGATGTGAGGAAGATGGAGGGATATGGACATGGTGTAGGGAGGAGTTTGGGTGGTTTTGATTTGCATATCACCTGGTTCGGCACAACATTGTGGGCCAAAGGGCCAGTTCCTGTGCTGTTCCGTTCTATGTTTTCATAATTCTCTATGACTCTGAGCACACGTGCCACTGATGTTTTCACACACACACACACACACACACACACGCACACACACACGCAGATTCTTACTGCGGTATTGCAAGGCCAAGTGAATGGAAGCCAACTGTTAAATTAGCCTCGATAGGATGGTGGAGGTGACCGACACGCCGAACGTCCCAACTCTCCTTTGTCTTACAGTCTCAAACCAGTGCCACAAGCACTCTAGACACAATAGTCCTTGCCTGCTGGTGGCTAACCACAACGTTGCCATTGCCAGGGCCGTCTCCCTCCATTTCCACCGTGGAAAGAACGGCTGGGTCATGGCACGCCACTTGGAAAGGTCTGGCTCATCTTCCATGGTCACTGGGTCCCTCGCCAAGACAGCTGCCACAAAGGCCATAGGAGATCAAGGGGTCAGCTCATCACCATCTTCTCAAGGGCAATGTCATGCCCCAGCTGAGCAAATTATTGGAAGAGCCCAGATGAAGAGGAAATCATGTCCAACAACATTCCCAAGAAGAACTGAACCAAATGCTTCGCTCAACCAGTTCATGACGTCTACTTCATCCTTGAACATCACTCCCCTAATGCAGCGTCTGCAGTGGTAACCCCACCATTCCAGATCAAGGTCACCGATCCACAGTATTCAGTAGTCACCGATAAACCTTCACAATTTCAAATGCAATTTGTACGATTTCAAATTTTAAAAAATCTAAAACAATTTATACAAATATAGTGTACACAAAGAGCATTTACATTTACCAGTTTAAATTTCCTGAGACATCCTAAATGCAAATTTTCTAGAAAATAATTTAGGCTGCGTGAGAAAGTGCTTTTAATTACTTCCTATATTTTCATTAGATCAGGATACCCTTGTTGTCTCAGTCCAAAATATTAAATTTTTTATATTGGAAACAAAACCCTTTGATCAACATTTTCAAATAAAATTAAATAGCTTACTGAAATACATCGACAGTGTGGAAAACTGTACAGGTGACAAGGTCTTAGCATTACGACTGGATTGTATGTGATAGGCCAACAGTGGACTTAAATGAGCCACCTACATCAGAGATTAACTAGCTGACTGCATCCCTGATCCAATCTCTCTCCGTCCCAAAACCCTGATCCAATCCCTCTCCATCCCCAATCCCTGACGCAATCTCTCCATCCCATTTCTGATCCAATCTTTCTCCGTCTCCGTCCCTCGATCGATTTCTCTCCGAACCTCATCCCTGAACTAATCTCTCTCTGTCCATCCAACCTCTGAACAAGGAGAAGGCTGGAGAGATGAAGGGCGCTTTGATCTTTTATTGTGGCCGCTGCTGGGTGACAAGATCTCCAACCAGAGAAAGCAACACTCATTCGTAACACAAAGCGTTTGCAAGAGTCGTTCCCGCAAGGGGTTGGAGGGGGGAGGATTTGGGAGGAGGGTAGACAGGGTCATGGAGCAGAGATGGAGAGGAAACCCTGGCCAACTTCACATCCTGTCACCCAGCACCACTGTCAAACCTGGACTATTCCAATCCACGCAGATTCAGATTTTGTCCAGTCAGTGTTCTTTCCTCAAGTTCATTATTTTCGAATCAAAACCACGTGAACTTTGCAAGATGATATTGAATATCAGAGGCTGTCAATTGGAACTGGCCTGTGTTCTCAGGTTGGGACAGGGGCCAAGTGAGAGTTAAAAACTGGGAAACACTGACTCTCTGGCCAGAGGGTTAAAAAGGTTTTTATAAAGATTAAAGATTAGCTTTATCAAACCATACAGTGAAACATGCCGTTTGCATCAACGGCTACCACAACGCAAAGGCGTGCTGCGGTGCAAGTGTTGCCACGTTTCCAGCACCAACACGGCATGCCCACAATTTAGTAATCCTAATCTATGTCTTTGGAATGCGGGAGGAAACCGGAGCATCTTGAGGAAACCCACGTACAATCACGGGGGTGGGTGGTGGAGAATGTACAAACCCCTCATAGGCAGCTGCGGGAGTCGAACCCTGGTCGCTGGCCCTATAAGACATTACTCCAAATGCTATGCTACCTGATGAGGTCCGGGGAGGTAGGCGAGGGGGAATGCTTTCATAAACTGAATTTAAGACTAGCTAAAAAGGGAGACAGAACAGTAATTCTTGCAAGTGAGGAAGTTATTTTCCATTGAGCTTGCATCACCTTGGCTGCCGTTGGGGGGCAGCAGAGAGCTGGAAGGAGAGAGACTAACAGGCTCTTGTGGAAACCGGAGAGGAGGGTTGGACAACATGGGCGATACTGAAACACTTGCACTGGCTGACATTAGTACTGGGGCAAGGTTTTGCAGGGCTGAGCAGTGAAAGCCTGAAACCTGTAGGCAACACAATTGCAATCTAACACTGCTCTCCCGCAGTGCATGCCTGGAAAGGACCACCTCAGACTAGTGACAAACTGACGGTTGTGGAATCTCCCAGGCTGGGTAGTCACTCTGTAATACAATCACAGGGAAACTCTAACAGGTTTGGGTTCGTTGTGGACAGCACGGCTGGTGTCACTTCTTATCCATCGTGCTGGAAAACAGTTCGGCAAATTTCCTCAGCTGTTCGGTGGCGGAGACGGACTCCTCCTGGAGACGCTGGTTGTTCTCCCTCAGGTTTGCAACTTCAGCCTGCAGCACAAACTTATCCTCCTTCTCCTGGAGAGAGGGAGAGAGAGAGAAGGAGAGAGAGAGAGTGAGAAAGAGAGAAACAGGGAGGGAGAGAGAGAGATAGACAGACAGACACAGGGGAGAGAGGGAGAGAGAGACAGACACAGGGGAGAGAGGGAGACAGCAAGGGAGGGGAGACAGGGAGGGAGGGAGAGAGAGAGACAGACACAGGGGAGACAGCAAGGGAGGGGAGACAGGGAGGGAGGGAGAGAGAGAGACAGACAGACACAGGGGAGAGAGGGAGGGAGAGGGGGAGGGGGAAACAGTACCAAAGAGAAAAGAAAATGAATGGATACAGAAACGAAAGAGATGCAGGTGGAAAGAGGCATGCGGTGTGCTCTGAAATACCGATGATCAAAGGAGGAGTTGAACATACAAAGTGATGGATTATGCCCAGCGCTGGTTTTCTGTGGGTTACCAGACTGCTGGGATGATGCAGAGCTTGTGTGCTCTCTGTCCAGTGGGTGGTACAGAGGAGTGAATAGCCAGTCTGGCCTCCTGCACTTCAAGACTTCACCACTGTCTGTATAGCGTTTCCTCCACATCTTGCGAATTACCAAAGGAGTACTTCAGTCAGGATGAAGTCTTAGCAGATGACGAGAGCTTGGGGAAAAAAATTCCCACAGTCCACAAAAGGATATATATCGGAAACACATCCTGGCTTTCAAATCTCACTCCAATGTTACAGCAGCCCCAGGGTAGGCAGTGACTCAGCTGAATGCCTGACACAATTCCCCAAGTATTCCCGCAGCATAATTATGAAGCAATGTGAAGTAGGTGGCCGTATTCTCCAAAGGAACAACGACATGTGGACACGCTTTCTAACGGATTTATTTAACTCCAGACTGAGGCCTTGCAGGCCAACCTGCGGGATCTTGGGGTCCACTTGCGCAGATCCCTCAAAGTTGGTAAGGTTATCCAGATGGCGTATGGTGTGTTGGCCTTCATTAGTCAGGTGACTGAGAGCCACGAGGTAATGTTGCAGCTCTGTGAAACCCTGGTTAGACCACACTTGGAGTATTGTGTTCAGTTCTGCTCACCTCACTATAGGAAGGATGTGGAAGCTTTAGAGAGGGTGCAGAAGAGAATTACCAGGATTAGGGAGTATATCTTATTAGGTGGAGTAAGGCTTTCCACTTTGGAGAGAATGAGAGTAGAGGTGTACAATATGGTAAGGTAGTGTGAACAGCCAGAAACTTCTTCCCACGGCAGAAATGACAAGGAAGCGTAATTTTAAAGTGAATGGAGGAAAGTATAGGGAGGCTGAAAAGTGCTCTGTAAATAAGTATTAGTATTAGTTGTATTAAATGTGCTCTAGCAAGCCAATCAAGAGATGGACTGGGATAAGAAAGCCAGGATACGTGCCTTCTGGGTTTGGCCTCGTGCGACCCTGTGGACGGCCCGGTTCCTTGCTGGTGTCACTGACTGCAGCGTTGCGGGCGATCGGAACACTGGAACAGTGAAACAGCAGGTGCGGCTGTCGGAGGCCACTGCACTCGGGTGATCAGCGGTGAGAGAGAGTGTGTTGCTGATTCTCAAGTTGGGGGAAGTACGCAATGCAACAGACTGTAACATCGAAACAGTCTTATTAGAGCCTGAAGGATATCAAACCGTTGGGATGGACGGTAGTGTCTGATGGACTCTAGGTCGTGGTCTCCTTGGGGGCTTTGCTATTGCTTGCATGACTGGTGGTGGGATGGGGCTGATGCTTTCGCTGTAGCAAGAGGGGTGGGGCTGGGGCTTTGCTGTTGCTTGTATGTGGGAGGGGGAGGTGGGGCTTTGTGGTTCTAACGTTTTTCTGTTATTGATCCTTTGGGATTTTCTTCTGTTTCACGGACGTCTGTGAAAGGTACGAATTTCAGGTTGTATACCGTATACGTGCCCTGATATTAAATTGAACATTGGACATGTCCTTTTGTGGGATGTGGGAATTCTCCCCCCCACCCCCCCCCCCCCCAGCACCAACTGAGAGATGGATTCCCAGATGCCCATGAGCAAGTATGGTTGATCCCCGTCACTCCCCACAGGGACGGTAATAAATGTTCTGAGGTCTCTCACCTTCAGCAGATCGTCTTGCAACTGCTTCAGCTGCACCTCGAGCTGGTAGACCTTCCCGGAAAGCACTATCGCTGGTTCACCGCTGCAACAGAGAACACCTTTATTACATTCACAATCGATTCATTCTGTTGCCGCATGTACATTGAAACAGTGTGAAATGCATCATTCGTGTTAACAACCAGCATACCCAGGGCAGCTCACAGTCCTCGAATGATAGAAAGTCACCACACAGAAACAGGCCATTTGGCTACCTAGTCCATACCAAACTGTTTAACCTGCCTACTCCCACCAACCTGCACAACAAGTGCCGCCACATATTCTGGTGCCAACGTAGCATGCCCACAATGTTCCGCAGAACAACATAAGACATCAAGGGCAAAACAGGCCATTTCCACCCCCCACCCCCAGCCGTGCAGACAGACAGGCATCCAACCCCAGTTCAGGTCACTGTCAGGCCTCCAGTCCTTGTTCCCGAATTCTCAAACTCAAACTACCAGGCCTCCAATTTCAGATTTTACCGCACCGCAGGGTGCCGATCACAGCTTTGACCTTCAGGCCTCACAATGGAATTCTGACCCCAGTGACCCTTCGGACTCATGTGGGCCTCAATCAGTCAGCAATACATCCTGGGTCTCAGAAACTTCAATCCCACTCTACAGATTACAGAACAAAATCCAGGCCCACTCGTCAGGTGGCTTGGTAGTCTAGCAGTTAGAGTAACGCTTCACAGCGCCAATGATTGGAAGATTAGGGATTCAATTCCCGCCCCTGACTGTAAGGAGTTTGTATGTTCTCCCCGTGACTGCGTGGTCCCATCTGGGTGCTCCCGTTTCCCAGGATGAACAGGTTTGGGTTAGTAAGTTGTGGGTACGCTATGCTGGCACCGGGAGCACGGCAACACTTGCAAGCTGCCCCCAGCAAATAACACGAATCTTTCTTTTCTTTCTTTCTACCAGGGCTGGTAGTAATGGCAGATGACAGAGGCCCACAGGGGGTAATGTGCATGGAATAAAGGGATATGGATCATGTGCAGGAAGAAAGGATTAGGTGTCAGCAGCTCAATTATTTTGGTGTTCCATCGGGGTCTGAAAGGACCGTTCTGTGTACTGAGGGAGTACTGAACTTTTGAGATACCGTCTTTCAGATGACGAATTAAACATTTTAACTCTAATTCCCATTCCTATTCCGATGTGTCGGTCCATGGCCACCTCCTTGTGCCAAGATGAGGCCACCCTCAGGGTGGAGGAGCAGCACCCTATATTCTAACCTGATGGCTTTAATATTGATTTCTCCTTCCGGTGAACAAATTTCCTCCTGTACCTTCTCTATTTCCCACTTCACCTCTTCTCACCTGGCTATTACTCCCCCCGGATCCTCACCTCCTTTCCTTTCTCCTATTCTCCACTCTCCGCTCCGATCAGATTACTTCTTCTTCAGCTCTTGGCCTTTCCCATCTGCCTGGCTTCACCCATCACCTTCCAGTTAGGCCCTTTCCTCTCCCCCCACCCCATCTTCCCCCTTCCTTCGCACTCCTGAAGAAGGGTCTCGGCTGCTTATTCACCCCCTTCGATGCTGCCTGACTTGCTGAGTTCTTCAAGTATTTTGTGAGTGTTACATAGGTGTTTACTTTTTTTCCTGGGTAAGGTTCCGTCACCAAAGACTGCCAAGCGAGTGATTCTCAGAGCTTCTAACTAACCATCACTGAAACAAATGAAGGGTCTCGGCTTGAAACATCAGTTCTTTATTCCTCTCCTTTGAGTTCTTCCACCGTTTAGTGTGTGTTAATCCAGTAAAAGAGGACTTCTTGTTTCAGTGAACCCTTTTCTCAATCTCCCCCTCTGCTATTTGTTCCCTCCCGGGATATTACATGGCTGCAGAGGAGAAGGTGACAAGAAAGGCTTGCCATTACCAATTAACCCATCCAGTCCGTGCCAGCCTGTTACTTTGCCTTGTCCCGTCACCCCACACCTGGACCACACCCTCCGTACCCCATCCAAACTTCTCTTAAATGTTGCAGTGGAACCTGCATCCACCACTTCTGCTGGCAATTCATTTCACACTCTGAGTGAAGAAGATCCCCCTCAGGTTCCCGTTAAATATTTCACCTTTCACTCTTCACCCATGACCTCTAGTTCTCGGTGCAGGAGGTGACAAGAAAGATCCTTCTATACCTTCTCGTTCTAGAAGGTGATGAGAAAGATCTTGGCCATTAGAATAAGAGCAATTGGCCATATTCTGGCCTAGAATTCTGCACGAGGACTCCCAAGTCCTTTTGCAGGATTAAGTCTGTTATCGGCGGCAAAGAAAATTTTGTAACCCCCCACCCCCCCATGAATATTGACGCTGCAGAGATAATACTGACTGACTCCCCACATCCACAGCTGTGGGTATCACCAGTTTTTCAAGATTGTTTGCTGTCATTCTTTAGCACATGAGTGTAAAAGAGAGATCGTTACTTTGGATCCAATGCAGTGTAAAAAAAAACACAATATGCAAAAAAACAATAATAATATAGACAAAAAAAGCACAATAAATACAAAAGCAATCCTATAACTGTTTAAGTGCAGTGTATGTTGACAAATTTCTCTTGATATGTGGTGGAAAGTGTATTGACTGGCTGCATCATGGCCTGCTATGGGAACTCCAGTGCCTTTGAATGGAAAGTCCTCCTGCATTTGGCCCAGTACATCACAGGTAAAGCTCTCCCTAGCACTGAGCACATCTACATGAAACATTGTCGTAGGAAAACAGCATCCATCATCAGAGATCCTTGCCACCCTCTTTTCTCACTGCTGCCATCAGCTATAAGGTACGAGAGCCTCAGGACTCACACCACCAGGTTCAGGAAGAGTTACTACCTCTCAACCATCAGGCTCTCGAACAAAAGGGGATAATTACACTCACTTGTCCATCCATTGAGATGTTCCCACAACCAACGATCTCACTTTAAGGACTCTTTATCTTATTTTCTCATTATTTAATGCTATTTATTTATTTGCACAGTTTGCTGTCTTCTGCACTCTGGGTGATCTTTCATTGATCCTGTTTACAGTCACTATTCTATAGATTTGCTGAGTATGCCCGCAGAAAAAGAATCTCAGGGTTGTACATGGTGACATATAAGTACTCTGATAATAAAATTTACTTTGGATTTTGAATATACATAAGATTGGCTTATATACAGAGATTGATTGTATTTTTAAAAATTTTAATTTAGAAACACAGCACAGTAGCAGGCCCTTTCAGACTAATGAGCTTGCGCCAGCCATGTGACCAATTAACCCCCTAACCTGTACACCTTTTTGGAATGTGGGAGGAAACTGGAGTTCCCCGAGGAAATCCACGTGGAAACGGGGAGAACGTACAAAAAGTCAGGGTGTCGGGACTGGAAGCGAGGGACAGGGAGATCAGCTCGCTGCTTGGCTCTGCGCTGAACTATGGACTGTTTGTGGACTTCAGTTCAGAACGCTATTTGCTTGTGTGATGTTTTTTCACTCTCTGCACATTGGGTGTTTGATGGTCTTTTTTAATGGGTTGTTTTGGGTAGAGGAGTAGCTGATATGGATGTAGAATTCCACACAGGTAATGACCTTCCCTCGCTCAGAGTTTGGTCTCACCTCAGCTTTACAGTGTTGAACCTTCCCCCCAACCTGTCAGGCTGATCAACACCTCCACCCAATAGCCCCCATCACCACTACAACCACATCAGCCACTCTGTGTACTCTATGTACTTAGAATCAATATTATGGTGATGTTGTATAAAATGTTGGTGAAGCCTAATTTGGAGTATTGTGTGCAGTTTTGGTCACCTACCTACAGGAAAGACGTAAATAAGGTTGAAAGAGTACAGAGAAAATTTTCTAGGATGTTGCTGGGACTGGAGGACCTGAGTTATAAGGAAAGACTGAATAGGTTAGGACTTTATTCCTTGGAACTTAGAAGATTGAGAGGAGATTTGATAGAGGTGTACAAAATTATGAGATATATAGATAAAGTAATTGCAGGCAGGCTTTTTCCACTGAGGTTGGGTGGGACTACAACCAGAGGTCATGGGCTAAGGGTGAAGGGTGAAAGGTGAACAGTTTAAAGAGAATAAGAGGGGAGCACTCAGAGAGCGGTGAGAGCATGGAATGAGACGCCAGGGCAAGTGGTGCACGCGAGCTCAATTTCAATGCTTAAGAGAAGTTTAGATAGGTACACGGGTAGGAGGGGTAGGAAGGGCTATTATCCGGCTGTAGGTCAATGTGAGTAGGCAGTTTAAATGGTTCAGCAAGGACTAGATGGGTTGAAGGGCCTGTTTCTGTGCTGTATTTTTCTATCTCTCTAATCAATCTGTGTATATAAGCTAATTTTACATATATACATCCACAGTTAATTGTGAGGCCCTCCACGGTTGGAGTTGACTATGGATGTTGTGTCCCAGCTGTCTAGATACGCAAGCCAGGGCAGTACAACATGGAGAGCAAGCTTCCCCTCCATGCAGCTGATGAACCCAAAGGAACGGCAGAGACCGATGCAGTTTGGCAGCAGTGGCATTGCAGGAGTTGCCAGTCAGCGTTGAACTCAGTGTAGGACTACCCTTTATACTCTAGCTCTGGATGCTGGAGAATTACAAAAGGAAATTACTCACCTGAGAATGTGAGGGGCTCTGGGAGAGTTCTGTCGCTCGAGGGCAAGGTGTGCGTGCGCAGGGTTGTAGGCTGGTCCAAGGTCTGATCCAACAGAGGCATCATTTAATGAGAAGAGAGAAACTGCTCTCTGAACTAGAAGGAAAACAGAATGGAATAATCACTGGAACGCCATGTTTTGGAGAAGTCTTCTGTGTTACTTGTTCACTGTCTTACCTCTGAACTGAAGGCCGGGGCACTGAAGGGGTGACACCTGTTAGAGCATTTTTTGCATTAGCACATATAGTAAGTAACTTCAGCAACCGATCTTCAGATCTGAATATATACAGTAGATTAACTAACCTGCAGCTCTGAACGATGGGTTCCCAAGAGTCATGAGTCACAGTTAATTGGAAGAGCAGGCAATGCTTATTTAAATTCTTTATTTGGGAGTCATTTGGGGGTGTCTGTAGTGTGGGTGTGAAGGTTCTATGTAGTTCAAAGAAAGCTGTAAATATGGAATTGTCCTTTGATCTTTAGCATATAAAATGGCGTGTAGTGTTGTGTCCAACAGACCTTCTTCCTCCAAAAGAGTCTCTAGATGAGGTCTGCTGTGTCTTGTTTTGTTGAATTGTGACGGGATCCTGAATTATTCCTTATGAACTGTGCTTTTAAAAAGGGAGAGAGAGCTGTACAGCACCAACACCTTGTTATTAAGAGAGAGAGAGGCAAAGCCTGCTCACAGTTTGTTTGGAATTTCTGCAAGGACACTGTCAGCTTCTGAGTTCCTACAGAGAGAGAAGGGAGGAGCTTCTTGATGGACAGCTGGTGTTCAGCACAACAGTATTTAAACCAGCATAATTGCTTGTTTCACAGGACACGCAGACGCACAAGGGTGTGGTGAAGTTACCACTATCCTGTCCAGGTGCCCACAAGTGTGGGACTGAGGATCAATTCTGAAGGATCGATCTGTGATTATTAGTGCGTGAAAGAGTGACCCCGTGGAGTCTACTAGTGTGTCTAACCCTCGCCTGGGTTGGTAGACTATCACTTGAAGACGGGGCTTTTAAGTTGGTCAAGTTTGGCTAACTTGGAAGTTTCGGAGGACAACAGGAAGAATCGACGGCATCAGCTCACCTGAAGAACTAAACACCTCTCTCTCTCTCCATCACTACTCAACTCAATACCACGAACTGAACTGAACTTTACCCATCACTGTAAGACTGTATCCATTTACCCCTAGGCTTGAAGAAGCTTTTTTTTAATATTTCCACATACACACATATATATAAATATATATATAAAATCATTGCTAACCTGTTTGATATATCTGAATTTATATTACTGTATTGCGTAGTTACTAATAAATAGCGTTAGTTAACAGCAATACCAGACTCCAAGGTGTTTTGCATTTCTGCTGGTTCTTTAACCCGTCATGGGGTACGTGACAGAATAAAGAGTTTGCTTCACATCTACCAATACTTTTCTCTGGTGACTTGGTTCATGTGACAACATTCGCCATTCCCACTGCCCAGACAGTCTGTCCTTGAGGAACAGAGCAAGTGACCACTTTGCAAACTCTCTGTTCAGTCCACAAGTTCGGCCATGAGTACCAGTCTCCTGTTACTGCCCTCACCTGTCCCCACCTCACTCCCATCCTGACCGCTATCTGTGTGGACTCTCACTCCAGTCTAACAATTCCCAACAGAAATTCCAGAACCTGTGCCTCATCTCCCCTCCAGGCATGTCATAGCCCTTTGGGCTTAAAATTGAATTCAACAATTTCAGATAACCCGTTGTTCCAGTTTGTTCTGCTCGGGCAGTCCTGATGTCACCACCTCCAAGATTTACTCAGTTCTTTTTTCACTCCTTTACCTGGCTGGTTGGGTGTTCCTGACAATCTCTTCAGTTTCAGACTTCTAGTAACTCCAGTTTTCCTGCATCATTAATGTCTACTCTTCGTAACCAGGGATCACTGATATCACATTCAGATCTAATGCTACCAATCACCAGTGAATATCCTCCATCAGTATTCCCCTTCCAATCTACTTGGAAAGTCTCTCAATTTGCTTTCACAGAAAAGCAGCAGCTTCTGATGGTTGAATTGGTATATATTACCAATTTTCGAAAGCAGGGTTCTTAGTCATTCTTCCACCATGAACTCCTTTGGCAGTTCAGTGAACCCTATGACAGGGTAGAGACATCTCTCCCAAAGGAGGTGTAAGGTGCTCCTTCTCTCTGTGAGCCTTCCATAGAAAAATTTGCCAAGCATTCATGGTCATGGAAAGAACATGATCACCCACGTCATATGACATGGCACAGAATAAACGAATAATTGACCGAGCTAAGTTTCAGTTAGAGGTTAGGGAAAGTAAAGGTGTAAACATTTTTCCATCCAAGTTCACAGGCCCCTGGAATATATCGGGGGTCTGTGGGCCCCAGGTTCAGAAACCCTGCTCTTGAAGCACACATAAAAAATGCTGGTGAATGCAGCAGGCCAGGCAGCATCTCTAGGAAGAGGTACAGTCGACGTTTCGGGCCGAGACCCTTCGTCAGGACTAACTGAAAGAAGAGGTTGAAAGAGATTTGAAAGTGGGAGAGGGAGGGGGAGATTTGAAATGATAGGAGAAGACAGGAGGGGGAGGGATGGAGCTAAGAGCTGGAAAGTTGATTGGCAAAAGGGGCCACGAGGCTGGAGAAGGGAGAGGATCATTGGATGGGAGGCCTAGGTAGAAAGAAAGGGGAGGGGAGCTCAGAGGATGGGCAAGGAGTTATAGTGAGAGGGACAGAGGGAGAAAAAAAAGGAGAATAAATAAATAAATAAATAAATAAGGGGTGGGGTACGAGGAGGAGGTGGGGCATTAACGGAAGTTAGAGAAGTCAATGTTCATGCCATCAGGTTGGAGGCTACCCAGACGGAATATAAGGTGTTGTTCCTCCAACCTGAGTTTGGCTTCATCTTTACAGTAGAGGAGGCCGTGGATAGACATGTCAGAATGGGAATGGGACGTGGAATTAAAATGTGTGGCCACTGGGAAATCCTGCTTTCTCTGGCTCTTGAAGTTTAAGTGACTGAAGTGAATCTTTCCTGAACTAGAGGCAAGAATGCACTGGGCATTCAGCCTATTTCCAGCTGATCAGCCCCACTTTAGGTGACAGAGTATCACTAAGCCTTTAACATAACATTTATTCCAATCACTCCTTTACTGAGGAAAATCGAGGTGTTGTTCTGTAGTTTGCATTGAGCCCAGGAGTTTGTCAGGCTTGAATTTGATGGGACAGAGCTGCATTTCATGGTGGTTTGAGCGAGATTAGAGTTTTGGAATAAATACAGATAAAGCCTGACAATGAAACGAAAGAAAACTGAGTTTTTTTGCTGCAGCCCTTTTGTTCCACTGTCAAACTCTATATTCAGGCGTCGGATTACCGCTTCAATTAACGATTTCCCTCTTTGTTTGTCTAGATGCAACCGAAAACCAATCCTGTTGTACAATTGATACTGGTCAACGATCAGCCTGTATAAAAGAATGCAGAGCCCCACCTTATTGTCCAGTCCGCTGTGTTTTATTATGTGATGGGATAATCCAGACTTTGTTTCACACAGTCTCAAGTCTCAGGATATTCAGAGGAGCTGAAGCGCAGGGCCAACCATACCCAAGTGTCTCAGACCAGTTTGAGGTGTGAGGTGCGGCTCTCCCAGAGGTTTCAGGCTATCTGCGTGTTCGACTGCTGCGCCTTCTCACAACAGGAATATTGTATCCACGTGTTTGGGCAGCACAGCAGTGTAACGGTTACTGCAACACTTCACAGTGCTCTCGATCAGGATTCAAAGCAAATCAAGGTTAGTTATCACCACCCCACGCTCTGCTTTTGCGACTCCCTTGTCCATTCATCCCTCCCCACCGATCTCCCTCCTTGCACTTGTCCTTGCAAATGGAACAAATGCTGCACTTGCCCCTACACCTCTTCCTTCACTACCTTTCAGAGCCCCAAACGTCCTTCCAGGTGAGGCCACACTTCACCTGTGAGCCTACAGGGGTCATATACTGTATCTGGTGCTCCCAGTGTGGCCTCCTGTATATTGGTGAGACCCAACATAGATTGAGAGGCCACTTCGTCGAACACCTATGCTCCATCTGCCAGAACTAGTGGGATCTCCCAGTGGCCACTTATTTTAATTCCCCATTCCCATTCCAACTTGTCAATCCATGCCCTCCTCCACTGTCGTGATGAGGCCACACTCAGGTTGGAGGAACAACATGAACAACACTTAGGTAGCCTCCAACCTGATGGAATGAACATCAATTTCTCAAACTTCTGGTAATGTATCTTCCCCCCCCCCCTTCCCCATCCCCCTTTCCCTCTCTCACCTTATCTCCATGCTTGCCCATCGCCTCCCTTTGGTGCTCCTCCCCCTTTTCTTTCCTCCAGGGCCTTCGGCCCTCTTCTATCAGACTTGCCCTTCTTCAGCCCTGTATCTCTTTCGCTGATCAGCTTCCCAGCTCTTCACTTTATCTCTTCCCCTCCTGGTTTCACCTATCACCTTCAGTTTCCCCCTCCCCTCCTCCCACCTTTTAAATCTACTCCTCATCTTTTTTTCTCCAGTCCTGCCAAAGGGTCTCGGCCCAAAATGTCGACTGTACTTTTTTCCATCGATGCTGCCTGGTATGCTGAGTTCCTCCAGCAATTTGAGTGTGTAGCTTTAATTAATATTCAACCTTATATGGAAACAACTGGATGAAACATTGTTCCTCTAGGGCCAAGGTACAAAACGTACACAGCACAGTCAAAATAATGAACAAAACAAAACCACACATCTATAGCCCAAGACATTGAGGACCATGTCCTGCAAATTGATGGTACAGTTCCCAGCAATCCAGCATGTCATTCCACTAATCGAACACTGGAGGGCAGCACCAACAGGAGTGGCCAGTTTCCAACAAGCGCAGAAGCCACCCTACATCACCTCTGGCATCTCCTCACTTGGACTGCAGCAGCAGGCAAGCCCGTGGCTTGAGGCCTAGTCCTTGCTACAACCAAGACCACGCAGCTCCCACACTGCCTGTCTCCCCACTAAACAAGGTAAACAGGCCTGCGGCATCTTACATCAGCGGTTCCCAACCACTGGGCCGCAAAGCATGTGCTACCGGGCCATGAGGAAACGATATGAGTCAGCTGCACCTTTCCTCATTCCCTGTCACGCACTGTTGAACTTGAACACAGGGTTGCCAACTGTCCCATATTTGCCGGGACATCCCGTATATTGGGCTAAGTTGGTTTGTCTCATACGGGACCACCTTTGTCCCGTATTTCTCCCGCTAAGGTACAGCGTCCCTATGAAACCTTTCGTGCTGAAATGGTGTAAAGCGAAGAAGCAATTACCATTAGGGTTAGGGTTAGGGAAAAATTTTTAAGCGTTCCCAGACCCAAAAAATAACCTACCAAATCATACTAATAACACATAAAACCTAAAATAACACTAACATATAGTAAAAGCAGGAATGATATGATAAATACACAGCCTATATAAAGTAGAAATAATGTATGTACAGTATAGTCGGAAAGATTAAGCCAAAACTGATTTGTGGAAAAAATCGGCACGTACGCACATGCGCACATCATGCATGCGCACGCAGGTGCCCACGCAAGGCTTCATGGTCATGGTAGAATTTCTTGGGGTAAACACAAGTGTCCCGGGATTTGACTGCTACTTTTGTCCCTTATTTGAGAGTGAGAAAATTGGCAACCCTAACCGTAAAAAACATGTTGAGGTGAGTTTAACCCTACTTGAACACTCCCCCCACCCCCGGTCGGCCGGTCTACCAGAATATTGTCAATATTAAACTGGTCTGTGGTGCAAAAAAGGTTGAGGACCCCCGTCTTAGATTATCAATGTCCAACAGGATCTTGCGATTGCAAGAGGAACGTCCAAGACATAACCGCCGCTGTCCGTAACAAGTTTGTATCTTCACCTTGTGATGGTGTGGGTTCCCTCCAGGTGCTCCAGTTTCCTCCCACATTCCAAAAATGTACAGTTGGGGTTAGTGAACTGTGGGCATGCCATATTGGCGCTGGACACTTGTGGGCTGTGTTGGCTACTGACAAATCAAACTAATTTTCAGCTTTATATTTGAAATACATTTACCCGGAATAAGTAGTTGCAGGGGTTTATGAGCCTGCACTTCCACTTTGCCAGTTCTTTGATGGAAATTTGTCAATTGCCTTTATATCAGAGCAGGAACAACTAACTCCCAACCCTAAAACAAGTCACCTTTAACAAATTAACAAAATCCTGAATAATGAACACAAAATGCCCGAGGAACTCATCAGGTCAGGCAACATCTATGGAGAGGAATAAATAGTTGATGTTTCAAGCTGAGACCCTTCATGAGGGATGAACTAAATCCTGACTAGGCAGTGTTGGAAACCACTAATGCTTTTTAATAATAATGCAGCTAAACTAAAGGTTTATTACCTTTCTCATTTTTCATTAGCACATTACCCACGTGATGTAATTGTTTTAATTATGTAGCCTATTAACTAATTTATCTCTCTCTTTAAGGAATTTCTCTTATCTATAAAAGTGGTAGACCTTCCAGAAGTGCCATCTTTATTCTTTTCTCTCAGCATTAATTCCCCCCTTAGCATCATTTCTCAGACCTTTATTTAGTTTGCTTAGTATCTACATGTTTGTTTGCACACTAAAATAAACTGTAATCTTGGAATTAAGACTGCTTGTCATTCTTGACTCCTGGAAGAACCCTGAGGATCAGATATTAAACAGAGATCCAACAGTAGATACGTTAAGGGCATTTAAGAGACTCATAGATAGGCATATGATGACAGAAAAATATTGGGCTACGTGGGGGGAAGAGTTAGATTGGTCTTAGAGTAGGTTAAAGGGATTAGCACAACATTGTGGGCCGAAGGGCCTGTACTGTGCTGTATTGTTCTATGTTAAGGACAAATTCATCAGGGGTGATCTGCATTGAAGCTTCGCAACCTTGTGACAGGGTCTATGGAACTCTATTGTCCTCCGCTGACATGTAGCTTTACTGAGAGTCTCTACTGTCTCCCAGACGCAGCCAAACAGATTAATGGTCAAGAAATCAACAACATTTATGTTTTTGATTGAAGAAAATGCTGGAAATAGTAAACAGATACTATTAGTTCCTGATAGATTTCTGAATTTATAATATATTTAATTAGGAATTATATCACAAAGACTCTAACAAAGAGCAAAATTCTACAGACGTACCATTCTAAATGGCTGCATCACTGTCTGGTATGGAGGATACTAGACTCCCCACCATCAGGAAAGATGATGCCTCAAAAGGTGGCCTCCATCATTAAGATGAGAGGCATTGATCGTGTGGATAGTCAGAGGCTTTCTCCCCAGGGCTGAAATGGCAAGCATGAGAGGGCACAGTTTTAAGGTGCTTGTTAGTAGGTACAGAGGAGATGTCAGGGGTAAGTTTTTTATGCAGAGGGTGGTGAGCGTGTGGCATGGGGTGCCGGTGCCGGTGACGGTGGTGGAGGCAGAAACGATAGGGTCTTTTAAGAGACTCCTAGGCAGGTACATGGAGCTCAGAAAAACAGAGGGCTATGGGTAACCCTAGGTAATTTCTCAGGTAAGGACATGTTCGGCACAGCTTTGTGGGCCAAGGGGCCTGTATTGTGCTGCAAGTTTTCTATGCTTCCATTAAGGACCCCCATCACCCAGTATACACCGTGTTCTCATTGCTACCATCAAGGAGGTGATACAGGAGGCTGAAGACACACACTCAACATTTCAGGAACAGCTTCTTCCTCTCCACTATCAGATTTGTGAATGGACAATGAGCCCATGAACACTATCTCACTAGTTTTGCTATTTTTGTTTCCTTTTACACTACTTATTTTTTAAACTGTATTTCTTATAATTTATGTCATATTGAATGCATTGCATTGTCCTGCTGCAGCAAAAGATCACATTTCACAACAAATATTATTGATAACAAACTTGATTCAGATTCTGATAGATTTTTGTTTTAAATTGGGAAATTCTTCACAGAGCGAGTCTTACCCTCATATGCTTTGGCAACACTGACCAGGCTGGACCATTCCAGCTCCGTCTCCGGGTCTGGCAGTGGCATCAGTCCCGGATCGTTACGACGCACAGGTAATCGGTCTCGCACGTCACTCAGTGACAGCTCAGAGGCAGATATGTTATCTGGGCAGAAGAGACAGTGCAGGATTAGCCACCAGAAATAAAAGTGGAGATCTTGTGATGAACTACCACAACTATCCCTTATAAAGGATGTGCTGACATTGGAGGGTTCAGAGGAGGTTCACAAGAATGGTTTAGCTCCTGCCACATTCCCAAAGATCATGCGTGAGTTATAAATCCCGTTTCTTAGGGCAGAATGGCAGCATCGCGGTTAATGTAGTGACCAGTGTACAATTCCCGGTGCTATCTGTAAAGAGTTTCTACGTTCTCCCCAGCATGGGTTTTCCCCAGAGTGTGCTGTTCCCTCCCACATTCCACAGACATGTGGGTCGATAGGTTAATTGGTGAAAGCATGTAATGGACTCATTGGACCGGAAGGAGCTGTTACGGTGATGTATCTCGAATAATAATAATGACAAACTACCTTTATAGCAACTTCTATCTGAATTGTATAATCAACACCACAAAATGCTCAGAGCTGTCTCACAAGTAATATCTGAGTAAGATCTGACAGTGAAGTACTCAAGGCTATGGTAGGCCAGATGGCCTGAATATAGGTGAAGTGAGAAAGTTGGAGAGTTTAGTTAAGGAACTGGATTTCAAAATATAAAAGCCCATGTAGTTGAGACTCCTCTGCCAATGGCAGTGATGGGAATCAGGGGTAAGCAGGAGCCAGAATCAAGTTGTTTCTTTCTACGATATGGGTGATCATGGTCTTTCCATGACCATGATTGTTCTTGGCAAATTTTTCTACAGAAATGATTTGCTATTGCCGCCTTCTGGGCAGAGTCTTTACAAGACAGGTGACACCCAACCCATTATCAATACTGTTCAGAGATTGTCTGCCTGGTGTCAGTGGTCACATAACCAGGACTTGTGATCTGCACCGGCTGCTCATACGACCATCCGCCACCTGCTCCCATAGCTTCACATGACCCTGATTTGTTGGGGGGTGGGGTGTATACCTTGCCCAAGGGTTACCTGCAGGCTAGTGGATGGAAACCCTACATCTCCTTTGGTAGAGACGTTTCTGCACCTTGCCAACCCCTTTACATAATACACGAGTAAAATAAACAAAAAAAGACATGAATTAAAATTCCAAATTTATGAGGGCAAAGATCAAGCAATCAAGGAGTAGAAGCGTCATCTTAATTCAGGTGAAACTCTTACTTTTCTTTTCGTAGGTGGATGGGGGAGGCTGATTCAGCCTGCGAACGGGTAGTGTTTGGGATGGGTAGGTGCTGGTGAAGATGACATCATTCGGCAGTGCCTGGTTGATGGCTGCGAGCTGGGAATTGGGGAAGGTCGGCTCCCTTCGGCCGCTGCAAATACTTTCATCAGACAGTGTCCTCTGCAGGCTCTTCCGTGAAGAATGCTAGAAAACAGCAAGGAAATTCCTTGTTTTTTAAATAAAAAAATACAAACAGGCACACAGCAGGGAAAACAGTTCCTTTAAAATTTAGAAAAATGGAAGGCTACGAGGGAGGGGAGGGTTAGATAGAGTCGGTTAAGGGGTCTACACAACATCGTGGGTTGAAGGGCCTGTACTATTCTTTGTAATTCACCAAATTCATTTCAACCATCAAAGCTCAAATTATATTTATTATTATATTATGTATATGCTACCATATACAGTACTGTCCAAATGTCTCAGGCACATATTTATAGCTAGAGTGCCTAGGGTGCACAGTACTATAGTAATTTTATGTATTGCACTGTACTGCTGTCACAAAGAAAAACAAATTTCATGACATTTGGTGGGCGCGTGGCCAAGTGGTTAAGGCATTGGACTAGTGATCTGAAGGTCGTGAGTTCGAGCCCCAGCCGAGGAAACGTGTTGTGTCCTTGAGCAAGGCACTTGATCACACATTGCTCTGCGACAACACTGGTGCCAAGCTGTGTGGGTCCTAATGCCCTTCCCTTGGACAACATCGGTGTCGTGGAGAGGGGAGACTTGCAGCATGGGCAACTGCTGGTCTTCCATACAACCTTGCCCAGGCCTGCGCCCTGGAGAGTGAAGACTTACCAGGCGCAGAGCCATGGTCTCGCAAGACTAACAGATGCCTCTACTGTGAATGACGATAAATCTGATTCTGATACGGGTCTCTATTGTGGACTGAGTCAGATGAGGGGACATGCAGAGAGGAGTCACGGTTGGGAAAAGGGGAAGGGAGAGTGGAGGGAGCGGGAAGCACCAGAAAGACATTCTGTAATGATCAATAAATCAATTATTTGTAATCAAATTACCTTGCCTGGTGTCTCGGTGCTGGGTGTGTCTGCATCCTCACCACCCCTCCCACTTCCCCAGCATTCGTTCTCTGCCACATGTCCCACATCCCACCTGTCCCACACCCCACCTGTCCCACACCCCTCCTTTCCCACACCCCACCTGTCCCACACCCCTCCTTTCCCACACCCCTCCTTTCCCACACCCCACCTGTCCCACACCCCACCTGTCCCACACCCCTCCTGTCCCACACCCCACCTGTCCCACACCCCTCCTGTCCCACACCCCCTCCTGTCCCACACCCCCTCCGGTCCCACACCCCTCCTGTCCCACACCCCCTCCAGTCCCACACCCCCTCCAGTCCCACACCCCCTCCTGTCCCACACCCCCTCCAGTCCCACACCCCACCTGTCCCACACCCCTCCTGTCCCACACCCCTCCTGTCCTACAACCCTCCTGTCCCACACCCCACCTGTCCCACACCCCTCCTTTCCCACACCCCCTCCGGTCCCACACCCCTCCTGTCCCACACCCCTCCTGTCCCACACCCCCTCCGGTCCCACACCCCTCCTGTCCCACACCCCCTCCAGTCCCACACCCCCTCCTGTCCTACACCCCACCTGTCCCACACCCCACCTGTCCCACACCCCTCCTGTCCCACACCCCCTCCGGTCCCACACCCCTCCTGTCCCACACCCCCATCCCACACTCCCTCCAGTCCCACACCCCTCCTCTCCCACACCCCTCCTGTCCCACACCCCCTCCGGTCCCACACCCCCATCCCACACCCCCTCCAGTCCCACACCCCTCCTGTCCCACACCCCCTCCGGTCCCACACCCCTCCTGTCCCACACCCCCTCCAGTCCCACACCCCTCCTGTCCCACACCCCTCCTGTCCCAAACCCCCTCCTGTCCCACACTCCCTCCTGTCCCACACCCCCTCCAGTCCCACACCCCTCCTGTCCCACACCCCCTCCTGTCCCACACCCCTCCTTTCCCACACCCCACCTGTCCCACACCCCTCCTGTCCCACACCCCCTCCGGTCCCACACCCCACCTATCCCACACCCCTCCTGTCCCACACCCCTCCTGTCCCACACCCCACCTGTCCCACACCCCCTCCGGTCCCACACCCCACCTGTCCCACACCCCACCTGTCCTACACCCCTCCTGTCCCACACCCCCTCTGGTCCCACACCCCTCCTGTCCCACACCCCCATCCCACACCCCCTCCAGTCCCACACCCCTCCTGTCCCACACCCCACCTGTCCTACACCCCTCCTGTCCCACACCCCACCTGTCCCACACCCTTCCTGTCCCACAGCCCACCTGTAGCTCTCCACCTTCACCATTCCCAACATCGCTTGCTTCTACCAGATTTACAAATTTGCTCCCTGCACTGTGTTGACTAATACAGTACTGTGCAAAAGTGTCTAAGACTTATTGCCCAGTACTGTATATGTGTCTAAGGCTTTTGCACAGTACTGTCACGTGCAGAACACTTTTGCACCCCCAAATTGCCACCTGAGACCTCTGATCGTACCACCAGTTATATTAGGAACAATGTACAATGCCCAATTAACCCATAACCTGCACATCTTTGGGAGGTTTGAGGAAAGATCTGCATGGTCACAGAAGCAAACTCCACCCAGACCTCACCCAGGTTCAGGATCGAACCCAGGCCACCGAAGCTGAGAGTGGCCTCACCACCTGCACCACTGCATCGCCTATGATGGTTTCACAAAGGCCATGTGTCACTCCTTCTGCTAAGAGGGAGAATGCAGCACCCTGCTAAGTCAGGAAAGAGTGACTTCACCATTTCCTTTAGGAAAGTTTTACCAACACACTTGCTTTCTGGGAATCTGAATATCTGCATAATATTCCAATGACTCATTTTGGGAAAGTCCATGAATATACTACACACCAAGGAATGCAATTGCCTGAAGAACTTTAGGTCACTCCAGTGTCCCACTATCTACATTCTGCAGATGCTGGGAATGAATTTCAGGTAGCGAGATTCTGTTCTACAGGGGAAGTGAGACAGGGAAGCGGAGTTGAGTCAAATAGCAGATCATATTGAATGGTGAAACAGGACAGTGGAAACATCCTGCTGACTGTGGCGCCTACCTTTCACATATTTGTGTTCAAAGAAAATGGAAGGCCGTGCAGGAGGGAAGGATTAGATTGATCTTAAGTAGGTTAAAGGTCAGCACATCGTGGGCTGAAGGATCTGTACTGTGCTGTAAGGTTCTATATTTTATTGATACATATCCTGCAGAATTCCTTTGACCTGTGTTACGCATCTACCTTTTGCCAATACCTCATTCACTGGTTTGTTTCTTCCTCCTGCCGATATGGGCATTTACAGAAATACAGTTCTTCTGGAATTATTCATCCTTGGGCCCTCTATTTAAGGAAGGACGTGCTGTCATTGCAGAGGGTTCAAAGGAGCATTGCAAAAATGACTGTGGGATTGAAAAGCTTGTCATATGAGGAGCGTTTAATGGCTCTGGGCCTGTACTCGCTGGAATTTTTAGGAGAATGGGGGGGGGGGAATCGCATTGAAATCTATCAAAAGTTGAAAATCCTCGATAGAGTGGATGTGGAGAGGATGTTTCCTATAGTGCGGGGGTTGAAGACCAGGGGACACCACCTCAGAATAGAGGGACATCCATTCAGAATGGAGATGAGAAGGAATTTCTTCAGCCAACGAGTGGTGAATCTGTGGAATTTGTTGCCACAGGCAGCCGTGGAGGCCAAGTCATTGGGTATATTTAAGGCAGATGATGATAGTTTCTTGATTAGCCAGGGTATGAAGGGATATGGGAAGAAGGCAGGAGATTGGGGCTGAGAGTGAAAATGAATCAGCTATGATGAAATGGCAGAGCAGACTTGATGGGTCAAATGCCCCAATTCTGTTCCTATATCTTATGGTCTTATATGCTCTGCTAATTCTGCTTTGAAATGCGCAGTGGTGGAAGAGGTGAGATCCCCTTGTCTGCTTTCCTGGATATATTGGGTAACTTGAGCCTTCGTTTCCTCTCTCCCTCCTTACAAATGTCCAACTCTGCCTTAAACAGTGGAAAAATTCCCCAATATTTAATGCCAAGAAGTGTGAGGCACATTCAAGCCCCTCACCCCTTTCTCAGCCAAGTTTCTCTTGCTCAAGAGTCTGCAAATGCCCTGCTCACAGTTTACTAGTCCACTGGCATCAGGCACACCCCCAACCACCCAACCAACACCAGGACGTACAAGCATTTCCCGATCTGGTTCCGGCAACGGGCTGTCCAGCACTATAAGCTTCTTCAAATCCTCTTCGAGGGTGGATTTCTGAGCTCTGCGTGGTGATCGGAGGTCACGGAGAGACGCCCGCAGTCTGGGCTGCCCAAAGACATTTGTAGAGGCAACAGTGGTTGTCCTGTGAGAGAGAGAGAGAAAAAAAGAGAATGCAGACTTTTATTACCTTAACGATAAAGGAGCATCCTTTCAAGTAATTGGATTATGAACCATTTGTCATTTAATTCTGATAATTATGGGTCAAAGATACCATGAGATGTGTTAAGAGCATTCTGTTTACTCCCTCTCCTACTGAAAGGTACAAGTATTTTAATAAATATTAATTCCACACCCCCCCCACCCGACCTTTAGCTCTTCTCATCTGCCTATTACTTCCCCCCGAGCCCCTTCTCCTTCTCTTCCTCTAGCTTTTGAGCTTTCCCAGCCACCTGGCTTCACCTATCACCTTCCAGCTTGCCTCCTCCCTTCCCCTCCTCTCACTCCCCCACCTTCCATTCTGGCATCTTCCCACCTCCTTCCTTTTCAGTCCTGAAGAACGGTCTCGGCCCGAAACATCAATAATTGATTCATTTCCGCTGATGCTGCCTGACCCGCTGGGCTGCTCCAGCACCGTGTGTGTGTTGATGTACTGGTTCTGTATTTACCAGTTTCCTTGTTATGTCTTAGAACACAGAACATTACAACCTTACGGCACGTGGACAGGCCAGTGCAAGTGGTGCATGCAAGCTCGATTTCAACATTTAAGAGAAGTTTGGATAGGCACATGGAGGGCTATGGTCCCAGTGCAGGTCGATGGCAGTAGGCAGTTTAAATGGTTCAGAACAGACTAGATGGGCCGAAGGGCCTGTTTCTGTGCTGTATGTTTCTATGACTTATTCGGCCCACAATGCTGTGCTGAAGCAGCTGAAAAGCAAATTAAAAACACCCAACACTAATCTCTCCTACCAACACCATGTCCATATCCTTCCATTTTTCTGACATCCATGTGCCTATCCAAATGTCTCTTAAAAGCCTCTAATGTGTTTGCCTCTACTACCGTACAAGGCAGGCATCCACTACTCTCTGAGTTAAAAACTTACCCCTCACATGCCCCTTGAACCTATCGCCACCTCCCTCACCTTCAATGGATGCCCCCTTTGTCTTTGGGACACAACGGCATGTCCAGCTCACTCCAGTAGTCTGCGTGTGTGGGAAGATGTGATAGCTCACAGCAAATCTGAAAACTGCAGCCTCAGATGACCAATGCACTGCACTTCACTAGACAAACCGTTCCCACCAACGTAGAGGCAATCAGCTTTTGAACTCACTTTTTCTTGTGAACTCCATCTTATCTAATTGTCCAAACAAAATTTCTACCAGCTTCCAAATGGCTGAGAAGTGAAGCTGCGGTTACACCAACTAGTTTGGATAAGTACATGGATGGTGGGATATGGTCCAGGCGCAAGTCAACGGAACTAGGCAGAATACCCATCGTGGCCATTAGTCTCCGTAGTATCCAAGACATCTCCAAGGAGCAGTGCCTCAGAAAGGCGGCATCCATCATTAAAGATCCTCACCATCCAGGTCATTCCCTCTTCTCATTGCTACCGTCAAGAAGGAGGTACAGGAGCCTGAAGGCACACACTCAACGATTCAGGAACAGCTTCTTCCCCTCTGTTATCTGATATCTGAATGGGCATTGAACCTCACTACTTTTTTATTTCTGTTTTTGTACTACTTTTTAATTTAACTATTTAATATACATATTTATTTACTGTAATTCAGTTTTTTCCCTATATTTATCAAGTATTGCATTGTACTGCTGCCACAAAGTTAACAAATTTCACGACATATGCTGGTGATATTAAACCTGATTCTGATAACAATTCAGTACAGACTAGATGGGCCAAAGAACCTATTTCTGTGCCGTATGCTCTATGACTCTCTGTGACTATTGACTTGCTGGCCAGTTTTTAATATGACATCTTTCTGTTTCAAATCAATTGTCTAATATCCACTTTCCCATTCTTGGATATATGTGCACACAGCAAGTGACGCACTTCCAGCACTAACATAGCATGATAGCATGCCCACAACTTACTAACCATAACCTCTTCGTCTTTGTACTGTTGGGGAAAACGAGCACCCAGAGAAAACTGATGTGGTCATGTGGAGAACGTACAAACTCCTTATAAAATTGAACACTGGTTACTGTCACTGTAAAGCTTTGTCCAGCCACTGTGCCATTGTGTCTCCCAATTTCCTCCCACGTTAGGGGAGATTAGAGGTAGTGAGCTGTGGGTGTACGATGTCAGCAGCTGTGGGCTGAACCCAGTGCATTCCCAAACTGTGTTGGTCATTGACGCCAAATACACATTTCTCTGTATGTTTTTGATATATACATGAAAACATGCTAATCTAATCTCCTCTTTATTCTAACCAAGTCAAGTTTATTGTTATTTATCAATGTATATGTATACCATCAAATGAGATGTTTCTCTGAACCCGTGTAAAGCACAATAGTATACATAACACACAATAACTTAAGAAAGTAAGAATTACATCTACAAATGGATTACGCATTGATAAAGGAAAGTGCATAAACTAAATATTGTAGGGTAGAAAACAAGTTATCTGTGACACTTCGAATACAATGCAGCAGGGAGTTCAGAAGCCTAACGGCCTGAGGGAAGAAACTTTCCCATCCCGACAGTTCTTGTTTTTATCATCAGAGTCTCCTGCCTGATGGTAGAAAGTCAAAGGAGATGCTGGATGGATGGGTGGGTTCCTTGATAATACTAAGAGCCTTGCGTATGCAGCGCTCCTGATAAATGTCCCTGATGGATGGTAGGGAGACCCCTGTGATCCTCTGGGCCGTTCTCACAGTCCTTTGTTGGGACTGCCAGCCCAATGCTCGGCTGCTCCCAGACCAGACGGAGATGCAGCTTGTCAGAACACTCCCAGTGGTGCTCCTGTAAGATGCGAGGGGGGGGGTGGAGGGACCCTCGCTCGCCTCAATCTCCTCAGAATGTGGAGGTGCTGCTGTGCCTTCTTGTTCAGCAAGGCGATACTGAGAGACCAGGTGAGGTCGTCCGTGTTGTGAACTCCCAGGAATTCAAATTTGGAGTGATTACACTCCAGTGACATGTCCTTTGGAGTTTACACAATATCAATAGGCAGCAAAGAAGGTCACAGACAGAAGCCACATCCCTTCAGGATAGAAGGAACAGAAGGAAAATAAAAAGATCACACTGCATGAGGCTTTTATACAGGAAGAAAGCAAGCCCTTTGATTGTACTTACAAGCTTCTAATACATATTAGTGACAACAGAAACATTCGCCCAGACAACACTGTTGTGCACTCTGACAAGTGGAACTGTGTGTGAGTACTCTTGCCAAATCCCACATCTCCCCCCAACACCCTACCCTTGTCTCAAGGCAGAAATATTTAAAAGTCTTCAGATCTTGAGTGCCAGCACTAATTGGCTTTGAATTCTGCAGCTAGCACATTCTAATCCGTGAAGGGGAAAGCACTAGAAGATTCAGAGTGGAAATGCTGCTGAATCCCTGCCTGTATCTCGCCACATGCTGGCAATTAGGCTTTGCTCCCTGGCGTGACATCAAACTACAGAAAATGGCAGAGAGACATCTCCAGATATCTTCATTCTCAGTGTGTGAGAACAATCACATTCCTTCTCCAGAGCTGTGCTTAAAGTATAATTCATAATTTGTATGCTATTACATGTTGCCTTAGCAGAAGGTCTAAGGAATAATTTTGAACAAAGGTATTGTACATTTATTATCAAAAAATGTATAAATTAAACAACCTTCTGAGAAACGTCTGCTCACAAGCAGCTCCAAAGCAAGAAACCTGAACGAACCCAATTAAAAAAAGACCCACACCCAAAGTGCAGAGAAAGAGGAGAAAAACTCAAATCATGCAAACAATAGAAGCAAGTATCAGCATTCCAAGCCAAACTGAGTCCATAGACCTGACTCCCAGAGCAGCCAGAGTAGGCTTATAGCCTCGGTCTTAGTTCATCGTATAGCAGGGCAAACCGGCATAAAGCTCGTAGATACTAAGCTCAGAGCAGCAGGAGCTCAGCCTCAGTGCCAAGGAGAGCGGAGTAAAACATCGTGGAGCAGAACCAGCTTGATCCTTGCCTCATCCTGCCTTTTCAATCCACCTGGCCCAGCATTTTAACTTGTCCAAGCACCAGGTCCTCCCCCACACTCGAACTGGGGCCACGCCACAGCAATACGCTCTGGGCCACTTCCCGCCCAAACTCGACTTTTCCAAATTGGCAAAGGCACTTAGATAGATCAAATCTCGCACTCAGTTTTACTGAATGAGATCCAAAACAATTCAGATTCAACACTTGTCCTCTCCGAAGTTTCAACTTCTCTTCTCTGCAACTTCTCCTGGAACATGCCGTGACTTTGCCCCAACTCTGTCTCGCGCCCCCGCGCCCCGACTCTGTCTCGCGCCCCCACGCCCCGACTCTGTCTCGCACCCCCGTGCCCCAACCCTCGGATCAGCCTCGTCTTTGCTCATCTTTTCACTGTTTGCAGTAGTCGTTTTCCAGAATTTTCCATATAAAGTGTTATGAATCGAGTATCTAGTCAAATTTCTTGCTTTGAAAACTACGCTGTCATCCACCTTCAGTAGCACCATCTTAAACCAAAAGTATCTATTTATTGAATGTTTGTCTATTTTTTTCAGATTGGTTGCTTGTCAGTCTTTCAGAGATCCTATTCTATTCCTGTAAATGTCTGCTAGGAAATGAATCCCAAGGTAGTATATCAGGGGTTCCCAACCTTTTTTATGCCATGGACCCCTACCATTAACTGAGGGGTAACTTATGGTAACATATACACACTTCGATCATAAATTTACTTTGAACATTGGGAGGATTGAAACCTTTGAGTTCAGTTCTTATCACTTCCAGTACTTAATGTCCTTGCTATGAAGTTCACACTTTCTCTCCAAATGTTTTCAACTTCAACATCCTATTAGACCCAGACCTCATTTTGGGAATTGTCTCCTTCCACCCCTTGGCACTCATCCTGTGCACCCACAAATTTTCCAATACAGTACCCGAGCCATCTCCCGCCATTCACCCTGTGCCCTTACCCAGCACTTTAGCGTACAAAACCAGGGAAACTGGTTCAATACCCACTGCTGTCTGCAAGGAGTTTGTACATTCTCCCCGTGACTTCATGATATTCCTCTCAGTGCTCCAGCTTCCTCCCACATTCCAAAGACGTACAGGTTAGTAAGGACTGGTGAGTAGTGGGCATGCTATGTTGGCACCAGGGGTGTGGTGACACCTGTGGGCTACCCCAAACACATGTTCGGATTGTGTTGGTCATTAGTAACAGTCAGTGTAGATCAGAGATAACATCTCCTCCTCGCTAACAATCAACACCGGTGCACTTCAAGAATGCATGCTTAGACCACTGACTGTGTGGCTAGGCACAGCACAAACACCATCTATAAATTCGCCAAAGACACAGCTATGGTTGGCAGAATATCAGATGGGAGTGAGATAGATCAGGTGGTTGAGTGGTGTTGTAACAACAACCTTGCACTCAACGTCAGCATGACCAAGGATAGGCAGGTGAAGGTGTTGCGAGATAAGTGGATCGACAGGTGTAGGTGTTGAAGATAGGTTTATGAACAGGAGTAGGTGTTGAAGATAGGTGGATTGACAGGTGAAGGTTTGGAGATAGGTAGGTGGACAGGTGTAGGCGTTGGAGATAGCTAGTTGGACAGGTGATATTGGAGATAGGTATATGGGCAGGTGTAGGTGTTGGAGATAGGTTGATCGACAGGTGAAGGTGTTGGAGATAGGTTAATTGACAGGTCAAGGTGTTGGAGATAGGTAGATGGACAGGTGATATTGGAGATAGGTATATGGGCAGGTGTAGGTGTTGGAGATAGGTTGATTGACAGGTGAAGGTTTTGGAGATAGGTAGATGGACAGGTGAAGGTGGTGGAGGTAGGTTGATCAACAGGTGAAGGTTTTGGAGATAGGTAGATGGACACGTGTAGGTGTTGGAGATAGGTTTACGGACAGGTGTAGGTGTTGGAGATAGGTTTACGGACAGGTGAAGGTGTTGGAGATAGGTAGATGGATAGGAACGTCCTTCTGTACTTTGTCTAGCACTCTTCCATTAACCTCCACTGAGAGACAAATAGTGACTGGTCACTCCCTGACACAATCACATGCTTGCCACATTTCCCAACTTGACAATAATCTGCTTTTGGGCTTTCCAGAGAAGAGACCTCAATACTACCCTAGTGGATTCTGGGGCAGAGGATGAAGTGGCTGGATTATGCAGGCAGTGGAGTCACAGAGACTGCAAATGCTGGAATCTGGAGCAACAATCTACTCGAAGAACTCAGTGGGTTGAGCAGCATCTGTAGGAGGGAAGGAATTGTCAATGCTTCTGGTCAAAACTCTACATAAAAGAGGCGAGGCTGTGTGGGATTGCTGCCTAAGTGGTTCCTCCCAAACTCCCCAGTTCTGTTCAGCTGATTGTCATCCCGATTACAAGGAAAGGTTGAGCGAGCTCAGACTTTTCTCTTTGGAGAGGAAGAGGATGAGAGGTGACTTGATAGAGGTGTACAATATGATAAGAACTAGTACCTTTTTCCCCAGGAGGAAAATGGCCAATACAAGGTGTTTGGAGGAAAGTATAGGGGAAGTATCAGAGCAATACACCGAAAATGTCAATTGTACTCTTTTCCATAGATGCTGCCTGGCCTGCTGAGTTCCTCCAGCATTTTGTGTGTGTTGATTGGATTTGCAGCATCTGTATATCTTGTCTTGTTTGTGGTGGGGATGTCAGAGGTTGATTTTTTGGTGGGTGAGTGGAACGCGCTGCTGGTGTTGTAGTAGAGGTAGATATATTAGGGAAATTTAAGAGACTCTTAGGTAGAAAATGGAGGACTAAGTAGGAGGGATTGCTCTTGGAGTAGGTTAAAAGGTTGGTATAACATTGGGGGCTGAAAGGCCTGTACTATGCTGTAGTGTTCTGTGTTCTGCGAATTAAATCAATTTGATTTTCCTGGAAGATCTATATCCTTCTACAAAATGTTTATTGAATCCTCAATTACCTCTGAGTTTACTGTTTCACTGGTATCTGCTCATTTAACAAATTGCTTCACCGTCAGTGTTACTTATCTGGAACTGAAAAATCCAGGTGCTGAGCACTTGGGTAATAGCTATTATTGCTCTTAAAGTCAAAAGCTGTTTATTTTCCAGTAGGTTAAAATATGCCTACAATCAACCAAACATCAACAGCAACTGCACTAACATATCTTCCTTGCCTCCTCACAGAGCAATGGCTTTCTGTAATTTACAGCACTTTATGTATTGCACTGTACTGCTGCCACAAAACAACAAACTTCATGACAAACGTCAGTGATATTAAATCTGATTCTGATAAGTTCTAACAAACAACTGCACTGGTATACTGTCTGGTACCCGTTGCTGTGGGCCCACAAGAACATCCGATTCGGGAAGTGTGAAAAGTGTACAGGTAATACTTTCTTAGAAGGTTAAGGAAGTTCGGCTTGTCACCGAACACTAACAAACATCTATGGATGTACTGTCAAAAGTATCTTGACTGGTTGCAAGATGGTCTGGTATGTATGGTACTTAGAATGCATAGATGCTGTAGACCAGCAGGTTCAAAGTGGGCTTTTCATACCATCTGGGTATACTTGTACTTGTGCAGCTGACAATAAATTTGACTTTGATTGGGTATAGTCTCCAAGGTTGAGGGAGGGCATGGGGAGTTCAAAGTTCAAAGTAAAATTTATTATTAGAGTACATACATGTAACTGCATTCAATCCTGAGATTCAATTTCTGCAGGCATACTCAGCAAATCTACAGAATAGTAACTGCAACAGGATCAATGAAAGAGCGAGAGCACAGAAGACAACAAACTGTGCAAATGCAAATATAAGTGGCAATAAATAACGAGAAAATGAAATAACAAGATAAAGAGTCTTTAAGTGTGGTCATTGGTTGTGCGAAGATCTCAATGGATTGGCAAGTGAATGTAGTTAACCTCTTTTATTCAAGAGCCTGATGGTTGAGGGGTTGTAACTGTTCTTGAACCTGGTGGTGTGAGTCCTGAGGCTCTTGTACCTTCTACCTGATGGCAGCAGCAAGAAAAGAGAATGGCTCTTGAATGAAGAGATCCTGTGGCCTCCCACTCTGGGCCACAGCACCTACACCCTGTATGAATAACCTCTTTCTCAACTTGGAGGCCACCCACGTTTTCACCTACTCTAAAACTGAAGTGCTGACACCATTAATCTTGGTGAAATGCAGAAAGGCTGTGGAACTAGGGTCCCTGCATGGGCTACCGCTGTTTGGTAAGCAGACAATGCTCCCACGTCACAAGGAAGCAATTATATCCCATCAAACGTGAACTGCGACTTCCTTTAGCTTTCCTGCAACTAACGGATAATGTAAACACTATGGGAAGTTGAATCTCTACATTCATTCAGGGCTAATGTCATTCTCAATATTTTATACCAGAGAAATTAATCCCAGGGTAAACTGTTTTTTTCAATTTAAATCAAACTAATATGCTGTTGGGACTTTTGCCTGAAGCCTTGGCCAAGCAGGCCAGGAGAGTGTGGCTGTTGGGAAAACCGTTGGGACTTGACAAAAGTATTTCTACCAAATCATCTTCAGCTTAAAATTCAGCTAATTCTGCTCGTTTCATAATTTGACTGATATTGGGGAAAAAAAACTTTTCAGCTTGCAGATCAGATACGGCAGTTGAAGGCTTCCCAAGTTTAATAGGGCAGAGAGGAGGCTGCAGGCGGCTGCAAATAAGCAGCAATTTCCCTTCTATAATCTACATCCGGTTGTTGGCTCTGGGCCAGGAACCTCAGCTTTTCACTAAATCAATAGACACCACACATCTGTATGTGCAGAAAAGTACAAATATCTCAGCTCAGAATTCTGTGAAGGGGTTTGTGTTAATCCCACGGTATCGGCGGATGCTGGTAGGATGCAGATCGTATTTGATTAGAATAAAAACAATATTTTATCTTTCACACACAGACGTGGCATTAAATTCTTTTATAAATGATAGAGTTGGTGCTTTAGAGATTGACGGGAATTTAATTTATTCACAGACTCGCTGTGAGCTGACAAGATACCCAGGCCCATTGAAATCCAGTTGTTTGACAGATGCTGACTGTCAGCAAAATCTCATTTGCAAGGGAACTCGAGGATGAATTATAACCAGCGCAGAATCAGCACTTGGAAAATGAGGTGTCTAAAATTGATGGGGGGGGGGCCGCGGGCAGCACAGTTCATTTGAACACTTAAGAAGCAAAAGATGGTATTTCTTGTTCTCAGAGGCTGAAGGTTTTTGACCAAATAGAGGTGTATAAGATGATGAGAGGCATTGATCATGTGGATAGTCAGAGGTTTTTTCCCGGGGCTGAAATGGTTGCCACAAGAGGGCACAGGTTTAAGGTGCCGGGGAGTAGGTACAGAGGAGATGTCAGGGGTAAGTTTTTTACGCAGAGAGTGGTGAGTACGTGGAATGGGCTGCTGACGACGGTGGTGGAGGCAGATACGATAGGGTCTTTTAAGAGACTTTTGGATAGGTACATGAAGCTTAGTGAAATAGAGGGCTATAGGTAAGCCTAGTAATTTCTAAGGTAGGGATGTGTTCGGCACAACTTTGTGGGCCGAAGGGCCTGTATTGTGCTGTAGGTTTTCTATGTTTCTATGTTTTTGCTTTTCTTTACTTCAGTGAGGTGCAGGATACCGAGACATTATGGGAATTAGAGGATTATTCGGCTCGGGTGGGAAACTGAACTTCAGTAACAGGATAATCTTATTGGATGGTGAAGTAGGGTCAATAGTATTCTCCTAATATTCTTTATATTAAAATTTCTCCACCGAATTTAATAATTCTTCATTTAGAGTCATAATCATAGAAAAATACAGCATCAAAACAGGCCCTTTAGCCCATCTAGTCCATGCTGAACCATTTAAACTCTACTCCCATTGACCTGCACTGGGACCATAGTTTTCCATATCCCTAACATCCATGCACCTAATGAAAATTCTCTAAAACATTAAACCAAAATTGCATCCACCACTTCTGCTAGCAGCTCATTACCACCCTCCGAGTGAAGTTTCCCCTCATGCTCCTTTTAAACTTTACACCCTTCACCCTTAACTATTTGTAGTCCCCACCTAACCTCAGTGTAAATCCTTGTAAATTTTCTCTGTATTCTTTCAACCTTATTTACATCTTTCCTGTAGGTAGGTGATCAAAACTGCACACAATACTCCCAGGATGGATTCTCCGGGCCTGTGCAAGTGAGCTAGCTGGAGTGTCTGCTCCTTGCTTCAGTCTAAGATCCCCTCGTGTTTTAAGAAGGTAACGATAATCCCAGTGCCGAAGAAGAGCAAGGTGGCATGCCTGAATGACTATCGACCTGTGGCTCTGACATCAATTGCTATGAAGTGCTTCAAGAGATTGGTTATAGCACACATCAACCACAGCCTACCAGTCAACTTCAACGCTTTGCAATTCGCCTACCGGAGCAACAGGTCAACGGCAGATGCCATCTCTCTGGCCCTACATTCCTCCTTAGAACACTTGGAGAATAAAGACGCATACGTAAGGCTCCTTTTCATTGACTACAGCTCTGCCTTTAATACCATCATTCCAAATAAACTGATTACTAAGCTCCGGAAATTGGGCCTTAGCACTCAGATCTGCAGCTGGATCTTCAACCTCCTCACGGACAGGACCCAGGCTGTAAAGGCAGGGGACAAGCTCTCCTCTACAATCACTCTGAGCACCGGTGCCCCACAAAGTTGTGTACTCAGCCCCCTGCTGTACTCACCGTACACCCATGATTGTGTAGCCAAGTTTCCATCAAACTCAATATATAAGTTTGCTGATAACACAATTGTAGGCCGTATCTCCGGTAATGATGAGTTTGAGTACAGAGAGGAAATTAAGAACCTGGTGGCATGGTGTGAAGACAATAACCTATCCCTCAACGTCAGCAAGACGAAGGAATTGGTTGTTGACTTCAGACAGAGTAGCGGACCGCACGACCCAATTTACATTGGTGGTGCACAAGAGGAACAGGTCAAAAGCTTTAAGTTCCTTGGGGTCAATATCACAAATGACCTGACTTGGTCCAACCAAGCAGAGTCCACTGCCAAGAAGGCCCACCAGTGCCTTTATTTCCTGAGAAATCTAAAGAAATTTGGCCTGTCCCCTAAAACCCTCACTTATTTTCATAGATGCACTGTAGAAAACATTCTCCTAGGGTGCATCACAACCTGGTATGGAAGTTGTCCTGTCCAAGACCGAAAAAAGCTGCAGAAGATCGTGAACACGGCGCAGCACATCACACAAACCAATCTTCCATCCATGGACTCACTTTACACTGCACACTGTCAGAGCAATGCTGCCAGGATAATCAAGGACACGACCCACCCAGTCAACACACTTTTCGTCCCTCTTCCCTCCGGGAGAAGGCTCAGGAGCTTGAAGACTCGTACGGCCAGATTTGGGAACAGCTTCTTTCCAACTGTGATAAGACTGCTGAACGGATCCTGACCCGGATCTGGGCCGTACCCTCCAAATATCCGGACCTGCCTCTCAGTTTTTTTGCACTACCTTACTTTCCATTTTTCTACTTTCTATTTATGATTTATAATTTAAATTTTTAATATTTACTAATTTTTACTATTTTTAATATTTAATATTTGTAATCCAGGGAGTGGGAAGCGCAGAATCAAACATCGCTGTGATGATTGTACGTTCTAGTATCAATTGTTTGGTGACAATAGAGTATAAAGTATACTGGGCCTCTCCAATGTCTTATGCAACTTCAACATAACATCCCATCTCCTGTACTCAATACTTTGATTTATGAAGGCCAATGTGCCAAAAACTTTCTTTATGACCCTATCTACCTGTGACACCACTTTCAATCAATTAGGACCTGTATTTTTTAAGGTATTCCATTAACAAAAATTGTTTTCCTTCCGCAATAGAAAATTGCAATATTTGTGTTGTAGATCGGGTCTAGAGCTCAGACCATGCCTCAGAGACTTGAGCTGAAGGGATTAACTCCTGCACAGTACTAAGCCACACACACACAATTTGCTAGAGGAACTCAGCAGGTCAGACAGTATCTACGGCAGGGAATAAGCAGTCAACGTTTCAGGCCAAGACCCTTCATCAGGAATCTTGTTCTATGTTCTATCCACTTCCCTCCATAGGTTCTCATCAAAGACCCAAGAGATTCTGCAGATGCTGGAAATCCAGAGTAACACACACAGAATGCCGGAGGAACTCAGCAGGTCAGGCAGCATCTATGGAGGGGAATGAATTCTCAATGTTTCAGGCAGGGATCCTTCATCAGAAGGTGGTTTCTGCGCTCCCCCATTTCTCTCCAGTCCCGATGATTGGTCTTGGTCAGAAATGCCGAATGTTCATTCCATCCATAGATGCTGTCTGACTTGCTGAGTCCTCCAGAGTTTTAACATAGAAACTTAGAAAATAGGTGCAGGAGTAGGCCATTCGGCCCTTCGAGCCTGCACCGCCATTCAGTATGATCATGGCTGATCATCCAACTCAGAACCCTGTACCAGCCTTCCCTCCATACCCCCGATCCCTTTAGCCACAAGGGCCATATCTAACTCCCTCTTAAATATAGCCAATGAACTGGCCTCAACTGTTTCCTGTGGCAGAGAATTCCACAGATTCACCACTCTCTGTGTGAAGAAGTTTTTCCTAATCTCAGTCCTAAAAGGCTTCCCCTTTATCCTCAAACTGTGACCCCTCATTCTGGACTTCCCCAACATCGGGAACAATCTTCCTGCATCTAGCCTGTACAATCCCTTTAGAATTTTATACATTTCAATAAGATCCCCCCTCAATCTTCTAAATTCCAACGAGTATCAGCCTAGTCGATCCAGTCTTTCATCATATGAAAGTCCTGCCATCCCAGGAGTCAATCTGGTGAACCTTCTTTATACTCCCTCTATGGCAAGAATGTCTCATCTCAGATTAGGGGACCAAAACTGCACACAATACTCCAGGTGTGGTCTCACCAAGGCCTTGTACAACTGCAGTAGTACCTCCCTGCTCCTGTACTCAAATCCTCTTGCTATGAATGTTTTGTGTGTGTGCTGCTCTAGATTTCCAGCATCTGCAGAATCTGATGTGTTCAGTGAAATTAAACGTTGATAGAGCACTATTGAACTGTGTTAACATAGTAAAGGCAGCAGTCAATTAGATTTCACAAATTGTAAAGGAAAATGCTCAGATAATTGTGTTTAATTGATTAAATATTGATAAAACATTGATGAAGTTACTTCTTTCCTTGAAACAGTCATCATGGGATTTTGTTTATCTACCAGAGAAGGGAGACAGTCTGATGTGATACCCGATTGACGGTGTCTTCAAGAATGTCACACTCCCTCGGTGCTGCACTGGATATTTGTCTTCTAGTCTTCCAATCACAGTGAGAAACTGACCCACACATGCTTTTGGGGTTAGGTTCTGCTTCCAAGTACATGTCCTAACCCATCTGTAGCTCCCTATCAGGTCAGGCTGCATCTATAGACAGGAATAAACTGCTGACATTTTGGGTCCAGACTGATGAAGGATCACGGCCTGAAATATTGACCGTTTACTCCCCAGCGTAGATGCTGCCTGACCTGCTGAGTTCCATCAGCATTTTGTGTGTGACACTCCAGATTTCCAGCATCAGCAGAATCCTTTTGTGTTTGTGTGCAGTACTGAGGTTTACTGCAGTGGCATCTGTTTCAGCAGGATTCTCAACCAAGATCCCGACACCTCTCCTACAGGTGCAAGCGTCTTCCTGGTTCTACTTAGAGCAGGAGAGAAGTACTGTCCCAGCTAGTAACGCTCCCCAAACTACACTAAAAAAAATCTGGTGTGTTATTGTATCATTTGTTAGATTCACGGAGACATGGAAAAGTACAGTACAGACAGAAACAGGCACTTTGGCTTATCCAGTCTGTGCTGAACCATTGAAACTGCCGACTCCCATCGACCTGCACCGACCGGGACCATCTCCGTACCCCTGCCATCCATGTGCCTATCCAAACTTCTCTTAAACATTGAAATCAAGGTCACATGCACCACTTGCACAGCAGTTCAACACCCTGAGTGAAGAAGTTTCCCCTCGTGTTCCCCTTAAAATTTTCACCTAACACTTTGTTGTAGGTAAACAGGCTGTTACAACAATGCTCCTACTTCAAGCCATAAGGTGTCGGAGCAGAATTAAACCATTCAGCCCATCAAGTTTGCTCTGCTGTTGAAAAATTGGCTGATTTATTTTTCTTCTGCCTTCTCCTGTTAACTCATTTACTAATCAAGAACCAATCAATCTCTGCCTTAAATACACTCAATGTCTTGGTGTCTGTGGCAATGCGTTTCATAGATTCGCCAACCCCTGGCTCAAGAAATTCCTCCTCATCTAAGTTCCAAAGGGCACCCTTCTGTGCCTTGGATGTGGGACTCTCCCACCGAAGGAAAGATCCTCCCCAAGTCCACTCTATCCAGGTCTTTCAGTACCTGGTAGATTTCAATGAGATCTCCTGTCCTCATCCTTCTCAATTGAGTGCAGGTCCAGAGACACCAAATGCTTTCATTCCTGGGGTCATTCTTATGAGCCTTCTCTGGACCCTCTCACATCACCCTTTGGATCACGGGCCCAAAGTGCTTTGAAGTGCTCCAGATCATAAAGGTACGGTATGTCAAATAAATTCTTCTTTCCTTCTCGGTTTCAGTCTCCAAAATCTCATCATTTGTGACATACACCCAGGTTCTCTTGCCCCTCCTCCATGCCTTCAACTACTGCACAGAGTCTTGTCATCTTCAGAAGTTTTCGGATGACTCTGCCATAGTTGGATGCATCAGCAAGGGAGTACAGGGCTACGGTAGGAAACTTTGTCACATGGTGTGAGTAGATTTATCTGCAGCTTAATGTGAAAAAGACTAAGGAGCTGGTGGTAGACCTGAGGAGAGCTAAGGTACCGGTGACCCCTGTTTCCATCCAGGGGGTCAGTGTGGACATGGTGAAGGATTACAAATACCTGGGAATACGAATTGACAATAAACTGGACTGGTCAAAGAACACTGAAGCTGTCTACAAGAAGAGTCAGGGCCGTCTCTATTTCCTGAGGAGACTGAGATCCTTTAACATCTGCCGGATGATGCTGAGGATGTTCTACGAGTCTGTGGTGGCCAGTGCTATCATGTTTGCTGTTGTGTGCTGGGGCAGCAGGCTGAGGGTAGCAGACACCAACAGAATCAACAAACTCATTCATAAGGGCAGTGATGTTGTGGGGATGGAACTGGACTCTCTGACGGTGGTGTCTGAAAAGAGGATGCTGTCTAAGTTGCATGCCATCTTGGTCAATGTCTCCCATCCACTACATAATGTACTGGGTGGGCACAGGAGTACATTCAGCCAGAGACTCATTCCACCGAGATGCAACACGGAGCGTCATAGGAAGTCATTCCTGCCTGTGGCCATCAAACTTTACAATTCCTCCCTTGGAGGGTCAGACACCCTGAGCCAATAGGCTGGTCCTGGACTTATTTCCTGGCATAATTTACATATTACTATTTAACTATTTATGGTTCTATTACTATTTATTATTTATGGTGCAACTGTAACGAAAACCACTTTCCCCCAGGATCAATAAAGTATGACTATGACTATGACTACTATGCCTTTCTCCCACAGTTCACTTTCCTTTCCTATCAGATTCCTTCTTCAGCGCTTTACGTCTTCCGCCTATCCTGTCCCAGCTTCTCAGTTCACACCTCTCCCCTTTCTCCACCCACCTACCTTCCCCCTCACCTGGCTTCACCTGTCACTCTATAGCTATCCTCCTCCCCTTCCACCCACCTTTTTATTCAGACACCTTCCCCTTTCCTTCCCAGTCCTGATGAAGGGACTCAGCCTGAAGTGTCAACTGTTCCTTTCTCTCTCTGTGTGGTCTGACCAACGCCATAAGAAGCCTCAACATTACATCCATGCTTTTATATTCTACGTCAATAGAAACTGGTTGCGTTTTCCCTCTCTAAGCAATATTAATAGACCAAGTAGTTTTTTTTTAACAACATGAAATCCTTGATTCCAGCAGTCGCAGTGGGTACAGAGCAGTTTGTGAGCAGCTTTGGGCCCCTTATCTAAGAAAGGATTGGCTGACATTGGAGATGGTTCGGAGGCGGTTCACAAAATGATTCTGGGATTGAAAGGCTTGTCACATGAAGAGTGTTTGATGGCTCTGGGTCTCTACTCACTGGAATTCAGTTCTAAGCCTACACTGGTGTCACTCCCCAATTTTTCTTATGCCACATCAACGACTACATTGGTGCTGCTTCCTGCACTCGTGCAGAGCTTGTCGACTTCATCAACTTTGCCACCAACTTTCACCCTACCCTCAAATTTATCTGATCCATTTCTGACACCTCCCCTTTCTCGATCTCTCTGTCTCAATCTCTGGAGACAACTTATCTACTGATGTCTATTGTAAACCCACTGACTCTCAAAGCTACCTGGACTATACCTCTCCCACCTTGTTACTTGCACAAATGTGATCCCCTTCTCTCAATCCCACCGTCTCCACCGTATCTGCTTTCAGGATGAGGCTTTTCATTCCAGAACGAAAGAGATGTTCTCCTTCTTCAAAGAAAGGGGCTTCCCTTATTCCTTTTGAATGCATCTCTTCCTTTTCACGCACGTTGGCTCTTACCCCATCCTCCTGCCAGTCCTTCAGGGATAGGGTTCTTCTTGTCCTCACCTACCACCCAACCAGCCTCTGCGTCCAGCACATAATTCTCAGGAACTTCCAACATCTCCAACAGGATTCCATCACCAAGCACATCTTCCCACATCCCCTCCCCCCGCCTCACTTTCTGCTTTCTGCAGGAATCACTCCATACGCAACTCCCTTGTCCATTTGTCCCTCCCCACTGATCTCCCTCCTTGCATTTAACCTTGCAAGCGGAACAAGTGCTACACCTGCCGTACACCTCCTCCCTCACTACCATTCAGGGCTCCAAACAGTCCTTCCAGGTGAGGCGACACTTCACCTGTGAGCTTGTTGGGGTCATCTACCGTATCCTGTGCTCCCGGTGTAGCCTCCTGCATATATGTGAGACCCGATGTAGATTGGGAGACTGCTTCGCAGAGCACCTACACTCCATCCACCAGAAAATGTGGGATCTCCCAGTGGCCACCCATTTTAATTCCACTTCCCATTCCTATTTCGACATGTCAGTCCATGATCTCCTCTACTGTCGCGATGAGGCCACACTCAGGTTTGAGGAGCAACACCTTATATTCTGTCAGGGTAGCCTCCAACTGATGGCATGAACATCGATTTCTCGAACTTCCAGTGATGCCCTCCCATCCCCATTCCCACTTCTCTCTACCACCTTATCTCCTTACCTGCCATCACCTCCCTCTGGTGCTCCCCCTTTTCTTTCTTCATGGCCTCTCCTATCGATCCCCCTTCTCCAGTCCTGGATCTCTTTCACTAATCAACTTCCCAGCTCTTTACTTCATCACCACCACCCCAGTTTCACCTATCACTTTGTGTTCCTTCCTCCGCTCCCCCCACCTTGTAACTCTGAGTTCTCATCTTTTTCCCTCCAGTTCTGATGAAGGGTCTCAGCCCAGAACGTTGAGTGTACTCTTTTCCATAGATGCTGCCTGGCCTGCTGAGTTCCTCCAGCATTTTTGCGTGTTGAATGGGGGGGGGGGGATCTCATTGAAATCTATCAGATGTTGAAAGGCCTTGATAGAGTGGATGTGGAGAGGATGTTTCCTATGGTGGAGGTGTCTAAGAGCAGAACACAGCCTCAGAATAGAGGGATATTCATTTAGAATGGAGATGAGGAGTAATTTCTTTAGACAGAGAGTGATGAATCTGCGGAATGTGTTGCCACGAGAAGCTGTGGAGGCCAAGTCACTGGGTGTATTTAAGGCAGAGGTTGATAGTTTCTTGATTAGTCAGGGCACGAAGGGATATGGGGAGAAGATAGGAGATTGGGGCTGATGGGGAAAATGGATCAGCCATGACGAAATGGTGGAGCAGACTTGATGCGCAAAATGGCCCAATTCTACTATATATCTCATGTAGTAGTCTCTTTTCCCAGTAATTTAGCTATTATGTTACCATTCCTATCTTTATGATTAAAAAAGGATTCAACTGTAAAGGACATTTCAAACCTGTAGAAGAAAGCTATATAGGTGTATGCATTAAATTACATCACCAACTTATCAGAAGACAGCAGACACACCTTCCTCTCAACAGTAAATTCAAGGGTAGGTGGTGGTGGGGGGGGGAGGAAGAGGATACTCTAAAGGAGTTCCATTCGTAGCAAATAACCATCAAACAAATATGCGAAAATCTGCAGATGTTGGAAATCGAAAGTGAAACACACAAACACACAGACACAATGCTGGAGGAGCTCAGCAGGCCAGGCAGCATCTACATAAAAGAGTAAACAGGCGATGTTTCGGGCTGAGACCCTTCATCAGGACTGGAGAGGAAGATGAGAAGTCACAGCAAGAAGGTGGGGGGAGGGGAGGAAGAAGTAAAAGTGACAGGTGATAGGTGAAATGGAGGGGGAGGGGTGAAGTTGGTTGCTGATTGGTGAAAGAGATAAAAGGCTGGAGGAGGGGGAATCTGATAGGAGAGGGTAGAAGACCATGGAAGAAAAGTAAGGGAGGGGGGTAGCACCAGACGGAAGTGATGGACAGGTAAGGAGATAAGGTGAGAGAGGGAAATGGAAATGGGGGGATGGTGAAGGAGGTGGGGGGGAGCAATTACCGGAAGTTGGAGAAATTGACTTTCATTTCCATCAGGTTGGAGGCTACCCAAATAAAATATAATGTGTTGTTTTCCTCCAATCTTAGTGTGGCCTCATCATGGCCTCTTAATTACAAAGATTCAGGAGCCAGACTTAGCAGCAGCACATGTCAATAGAGAATATACATTCTACGGTAGACCAGCTTCTACGTATGGCCAAGTACAATTACTGGTGGTCACAGCATGCCAGTGTTGGGTTTTAAGAACCTCAAGATGAAGAAAAAGTCCGTGAGAGGCCAGGTATCTCAGATCTGGCTGATGGGGAGAGAATGGATGAAGCAGGAGATTGCAACGAGCCTTAGGGTGGAGAGAACATTCAAGACATTGCCCAAGTTGGGCAAAACAGAAATCTGTCAATTAGCAGTGCAGCAAAGAAGAAAGCTTCCAAAGAGTGTAATAGATGGTTAGAAGGGATTTCCTCATCAGACGTTCTTGTGTCTTGCTTTAGAAGGTCTTGAAGATCTTGCTTGTGTTGAAGTCTTAGGAACTGAACTGAAATATGACTTTTGATTTTGTATTTTATATTCTGTGATTTTGCTCGGTTCTTTTTGTAGCCATTTGCCCATGGAGGTGGGAGGGGGGTTTAATGTTTGAATTTTTTCTTTGAACTGGCTGGTTCCATGTTTTTTCTTTGTTTCGTGACTGTCTGTGGGGAAGAGGAATCTCAGGGTTGTATACTGCAAACATACTTCCATAATATATCCACTTTGAATCTTGGGTAATGAAGAAAGTCAAAGTTATGCATGGGTATGGAGAACTGAAGCAAAAGATTTCAGTGAATGATGATTGAGAGCTGTAAGGTCAAAGCTGAACATATTGCATGAAGATGGATGTCAAGGCATAAAGTGGTCCATGCAGTGATTTTAAGTCACCAGCATTCATTTGCCCCTAGTAATTAATGGCATGCAATAATGAGCAACATGTGTAATAGAACTGGCAAAATAGAACAGTACATGTATTGTTACCTGCGAAGGGGTGGGTCAAAGAAAAGTAATTTTTCAGCATTATAAATGTAACCGTTTTTAAAAAATGCATTTACAATTCCTTTCCATTAATTAAAAACAGATGTGTTAATAAATGTAACAGTCAGGCCAAATTGAGCTACAGCGGTGAAGCAATGCCTTCTGTTCCTCTTCTTGACAGTGGGAAATACTGTTCCACTGCTCTGTGTGTTCGGGGGTTTGCCCTCGCAAAATAGAACAGTACATGTATTGGTGATACCCGCAGGGAATCTGCAGAAAGCCCAAAGCCAATCAGTGTCATGACCGTGTGCTGAGACACAGCTTCCACTTGTGGGTTTAGAAGATAATCTCATTACCAACTCTTTCATGTTAAACCCAACAGGGAATTCAGAAGAAACATCGTTTACTCAGAGATGTGGGAATGTGCAAAGTGCTCCCACAGGAAGTGGCTGAGACAAAAAGAAGATTCATTTAATAGCAGGTTGGATAAATAGGCACGAATGAAAGGAATAGAACGGAAAGGCATGCTTAAATAAACACTGGCATGGATCAGTAGGGCTAAATGACCTGTTCCTGACCTCTATAATCCTTGACATACACTCAATGGCCACTTTATTAGGTACTCGTGAATACAAATATCTAATCAGCCAATCATGTGGTAACAACTCAATGCGTAAAAGCATGCAGACATGGTCAAGAGGTTCAGTTGTTGTTCAGAAAAAAAATCAGAATGGGGAACAAATGTGATCTAAGTGACTTTGACTGTGTTACGATCGTTGGTGCCAGACAAGGTGGCTTGAGTATCTCAGAAACTGCTGGTCTCCTGGGGTTTCACAAACAACAGTCCCTAGAGCAGGTGTTCCCAACCTTTTTTATGCCATGGACTGATACCGTTAAGCAAGGGGTCCATGGAACCTAGGTTGGGAACTCCTGTTTACAGAGAATGGTACGAAAAATAACAAAAAACATCCAGTGAGTGGCAGTTCTGTGGGTGAAAATGCCTTGTTAATGAGAGGTGAGAGGAGAATGGCCAGACTGGTTCAAGCTGACAAGAAGGTGACAGTAACTCAAATAACCACACGTTACAACAGCGGTGTGCAGAAGAGTATGTCTGAACACTCAACACGTTGAACCCCTTGAAGTGGATGAGCTACAGCAGCAGGAGACCACACTGGGTTTCTCTCCTGTACTTAATAAAATGGCCACTAAGTGTGAAACCTAATCCTCCATTCATTTCTCGATCGCAAAAGATTAAGCTTCAGAAAGCTTGCAACTCCTACGTCTTTGTTTCGGTGTATCCAGAAGATCGCGCCTGGGTGCTGGATGTTTTTCTCCACCCTGCTGGGCACACGTTCTTCACATTCTGATAGGAGTAGAAAGATTTGGGGGCAGAAGCAGAGAGCTGAGAACATGACACCGGTGGCTTGGACACGTCTGGTGGCGGGGTCTTGTGAGTGTGAGAGGGATAGCTTGACCTGCAATTTAAGAGTGTTGGAAAAATAAAATTAAAAATAAACAAAAATAAATCAAGCAACAGTGTGTTGTTATTCTAAGCAATTCTCATCTCTTTCAAAATCAGAATCAGGTTTAATATCACAGACAAACTGTATGCCATGAATGTTAACAACAGGAATTCTGCAGATGCTGGAAATTCAGGCAACACACATCAAAGTTGCTGGTGAACGCAGCAGGCCAGGCAGCATCTCTAGGAAGAGGTACAGTCGACGTTTCAGGCCGAGACCCTTCATCAGAACTAACTGACGAAGGGTCTCGGCCTGAACCGTCAACTGTACCTCTTCCTAGAGATGCTGCCTGGCCTGCTGCGTTCACCAGCAAATTTGATGTGTGTTGCCATGAATGTTGTTGTCTTGCAGTAGAAGCACAGTACAATACATAAAAATACTATAAATTACAATAAGAAATTTAAAAAAATAAATTGCATAAGGGCAGAAAGAGAACAAAATTAGTGAGGTAGTGTTCACGGGTTGGTTCATTGTTCTGAAATCTGAACCTGCACTCAACATCAGTAAGACCGAAAAACTGACTGTGGACTTCAGGAAGGGTAAGACAAGGGAACACACACCAGTCCTCATAGAGGGATCAGAAGTGGAAAGAGTGAGCAATTTCAAGTTCCTGGCTGTCAATATCTCTGAGGATCTAACCCGGTCCCAACTTATCGATGCAGCAATGAAGAAGACACCACAGTGGCTATATTTCATTAGGAGTTTGAGGAGATTTGGTATGTCACCAAAGACACTTGCAAATTTCTACAGAGAGCATTCCAACTGGCTGCATCACCATCTGATACGGGAGCAGGAGCTACTGCAAAGGATCGAAATAAGCTCCACGACATCTTCAAGGAGCGATGCCTCAAAAAGGCTGTGTCCATCATTAAGGACCCCCATCACCCAGGACATGCCCTCTTCTCATTGCTACCGTCAGGGAGGAGGTACAGGAGCCTGAAGTAACACAATCAACAATTCAGGAACAGCTTCTTCACCTCTGCCATCTGATTTCTGAATGAACTTTGAACCCATGGACACTATCTCATTACATTTTTATTTCTATTTTTGCACTACTTATTTGATTTAACTAATATATATATTAGTTGCTTTGCACTGTTGCTGCAAAGTCAACAAATTTCACAATATATGCCAAGGATATAAAACCTGGTTCTTATTCCGATGGCAGTGGGGAAGGAACTGCTCCTAAAACACTGAGTGCATGTCACAGGCTGCTGTACCTCCTCCTCGATGGGGTAATAAGAAGAGTCCTAGCTGATGGCTCCTCCCTCAGTCTTCTCATTTTTGAGGAGAAAGCTACAGCGTATGACAAAAACATCTTCTCAGAAAAAGTTGACACTTATCTCAGTGAACTTGGATGAAGATCAGAGGGTAGGTAGGTGCTAGCAAGACTTTGCCTGAATGATTGAAAGGTCCCCACCCCATGCTCCCACCCTTTCTGTTGTTGATCTTGCTCAGTCAACAGCTGCCTTGGCAAGTCAGAATGTCATGCGTTAAGACCTCACTCTGACACCCAAGCACGTGAGCTGCTCTGACAAAATGGTGTACAACTCGGAGCTGTGTTTGCCCCAGGGACTGGAGCGTTTGCTCGGCAGAAGACTACATCTACAGAGTTCAACTGCATGATTTGTCAGTATTCATCGACTCAGAGTGTTGGACTATATTCTTTTTGTGTGACTGCATTTCACTGAATATATCTGCTTTGTGCCAAGTGTGACTGACGGTATTACGTATTGCACCTTGGCCTCGGAGTTCACTTGTCTATATTCATGGGTATTCAGGTATGGTTGAAGGACAATTGAACTTCAACTTAATGAACTTACAGGTGAGATCTAACAGCTAATTTCCTTCAATATGTGGTTCCTCAACCAACTGGCAAAACTCTAAATATTGCAGTTTAGCAAAACTGGCCACTTTGATCACCTTACACAAAATTGAATTTCATCATCAAACCCCCACCACCCAGGTCATCCTCTCTTCTCACTGCTGCCATCAGGTAGAAGATACAAGAGTGTCAGGACTCGCACCTCCAGGTTCAAGAACGGTTACTACCCCTCAACCTTCAGGTTCTTGAACAAAAGGGGATAACTACACTCACTTGCCCCATCAATGCAATGAAATGTTCCCACAACCAATGATTTCACTTTAAGGACTCTCTATCTCATTATCTCATGTTCTATTTATTTATTTATATCTGCATCTGCACAGTTTGCTGTCTTCTGCACTCTGGTTGATCTTTCATTGATCCTGTTATAGTTACTATTCTATAGATATGCTGAGAGTGCCCGCAGGAAAAAGAATCTCAGAATTGTATACGGTGACACATACTGTATGTACTTGGACTTACTTTGCTTTTTTTTTGTTTTAATTCTGTTCATTCTTGTATAAAAAGTGGGCTGGAAGTCATGAGCCTTTGGGGTGCGGCCCTGTGAATAACCTGATTCCTCACCAATGTTGCCAACTGAAGCGCTGAAATATTGAGACAGCAGGTGCAGCTGTCAGAGGCCTCTGCACTCGAGCGGTCTCTCTCTTTCGATGGTGTGTGAGAGTCTGTTGGCTCAGAGTTGGGGGAACTCGAATAAGTGACACTGCAGACTAACATCAGAACAGAGAACTGTTGGCCTCCCCCCCCAGTGTGGCAGGAGGGTCCTGACGAAGGGTCTCGGCCTGAAACGTCGACTGCACCTCTTCCTATAGATGATCCTGGCCTGCTGCGTTCACCAGCAACTTTGATGTGTGTGGCAGGAGGGATATCTCCCTCTCCCTCGCTAGTGAGAGAGAGCCTGGAATGTCAGTGTTGGGATGGACAGTAGTTTTCTATGGACTCTAGATCACGGTCTCTGTGGGCTTTGCTATTGCTTGCGTTGTGGGTGGTGGTGATGGGGTGAATGCTTTTGCTGGAGCTAGGGGAGAGTGAGGGGGAGGGGAGGGTGAGGGGAGGAGAGGGGAGGGGGAGGGGGAGGGTTGCTGATTTTGCCGCTGCTTATGTGTGTAAGGGGACTTTGGTATTCTAACATTTTTCTGTCATTTATTCTTTGTTTTTTTTTCCTCTCTGTTTTGTGAATATCTGTGAAGAGTAAGAATTTCTGGTTGGATACTGTATACATTCTCCAATATTAATGGTCTGGATGATGGGGTGGTAAATTGGGTTAGTAAGTATGCAGATGAAACTACGATAGGTGGCATTGTGGATAATGAAGTAGGTTTTCAAAGCTTGCACAGAGATTTAGGCCAGTTAGAAGAGTGGGCTGAAAGATGGCAGATGGAGTTTAATGCTGATAAATGTGAGGTGCTACATTTTGGTAGGACTAATCAAAATAGGACATACATGGTAAATGGTAGGGCATTGAAGAATGCATTAGAACAGAGGGATCTAGGAATAATGGTGCATAGTTCCCTGAAGGTGGAATCTCATGTGGATAGGGTGGTGAAGAAAGCTTTTGGTATGCTGGCCTTTATTAATCAGAACATTGAGTATAGGAGTTGGGATATAATGTTGAATTTCTACAAGGCATTGGTAAGGCCAAATTTGGAGTATTGTGTACAGTTCTGGTCACCGAATTATAGGAAAGATGTCAACAAAATTGAGAGAGTACAGAGAAGATTTACTAGAATGTTACCTGGGTTTCATCTCTTAAGTTACAGAGAAAGGTTGAACAAGTTGGGTCTTCATTCTTTGGAGCGTAGAAGGTTGAGGGGGGGACTTGATAGAGGTGTTTAAAATTATGAGGGGAATAGATAGAGTTGACGTGGATAGGCTTTTTCCATTGAGACTGGGGGAGATTCAAACAAGAGGACATGAGTTGAGAGTTAAAGGGCAAAATTTAGGGGTAACATGAGGGGGAACTTCTTTACTCAGAGAGTGGTAGCTGTGTGGAACGAGCTTCCAGCAGAAGTGGTTGAGGCAGGTTCGATGTTGTCATTTAAAGTTAAATTGGATAGTTATATGGATGAGGAAAGGAATGGAGGGTTATGGACTGAGTGCAGGTTGGCCAGAAAGAACTACGGTCTACAATCACTAAATTTGAATGAATCAAGGACAGTGGAAGTAGACAAACCAATTGTCTTTGTTCTTGTTATGTGCTTGACGGAGATGGAGGCTGCCATTTTGTGAAGCCGCTCTGCATCCATTTTTGAACAGGAGTTGCTTGGCTGGACTAGTGTTTTAAAGTAGACACAATGAAGCTCTGGGTAAGGGGCTGTAATAGAGATCATTACCAAATGTTTTTGGTTAGATATAACATGCAGGGGCTTTTAAATGGTGGGGTCTGCGTCTGCCCTGAGTGATTCATATTGGTTATTGATTTGATGACTAATTTAGAACAAAGAGCCATAAATTACTAGTTGTCACTTGCAGAGGAAGGACAATAAGTGGATGCTGGTTTGGATCAGAGCCAATAAGAAGGTGTTATAGGTCAGTCAGGTAGCCAATAACACTGAAATGCAACATTTGAACTGGTAAGGACTGTATACAGAGGCAGATGCTTCAATTGCAAAGGTAGTCATAACTAGAGACCCACTATCGTGGATGTGGAGTACTCCATGGACATGGGGAGATCGAAGCAGGACCACGAGGAATGCGTGGCCCACATAGACTCCTTTTACTGGTATTAACTTTTCTACTATTTGACTGTTCATGCAGGGTCAGGAAAACTTTGTAGGCGTACACACAGGTATTTGGCTGTGTAAATTTACGAGTTCTTCCGTTGAAACAATAAAGGTACTTGGTAATTGCAGATTCTCATATTACTAAGGGTTAGATCCTTGTAGCAACTTGCTGGCTCAAGAAGGTAACACCCATCATCAAAGATCTCCACACTCTGAGCCACGCCATCTTCTCTCTACACAGAAGGTACAGAAGCCGAAAGTCTCACACCACTAGATTCAGGAAGGGCTACTTCCTTTCAATTATTGAACCAACTAGCAAAACTTGAATCACCAGAGTTTAGCAGAACTGTAACCGCTTTACACAAAAATGTATTGTTCTGAGTTGGTTCTAATTATGTTCTAGCTTGTAAAAATTGTGTAGAATTTACATTTTTCTTGTGAATGCTGCTCACAATACTCCAAGTGAGACCACACTTCTTGGAGTATTAGGAGCAATTTTAAAAAATTTTATTGAGACACAATGCAGAATAGGCCCTTCGAGCCGCACCACCCAGCAATCCCCGATTTAACCCTCGCCTAATCACAGGACAATTTACAATGACCAATTAAGCCACCAACTGATACATCTTTGGACTGAGGGAGGAAACCAGAGCACCTGGAGGAAATGTACGCAGTGGCGAAACGTAAAAACTTCTAATGGGCAGTGGCGGAAATTGAACCCAAGTCACTGGTAGTGTAAAGCGTAGCACGACCATGCCGTCCCAAGAGTGGGGGCCAAGTCATTTGGGCCCCGTACCTAAGAAAGAGTGTACTGACATTGGAGAGGGTCCAGAGGAGGTTCATGAAGATGATCCAGGAATGAAAGGGTTTTGATATGAGGAGAGTTTGTTGGCTCTGAGCCTTGACTCACTGGAATTCAGAAGAATGAGGGGAAATCTCATTGAAAGCTATTGAACGTTGAAAGGCCTTGATAGAGTGGATATGGAGAGGATGATTCCTATGATGAGGGCGTCTAAGATCAGAGGATGCAGCCTCAGAATAGAAGGACATCCATTTGGAACAGAGATAAGGAGAAATTTCTTTAGCTAGGGAGTGGTGAATCTGTGGAATTCATTGCCACAGGTGGCTGTGGAAGCCAAGTCACTGGGTATGTTTAAGGAAGAGGTTGAAAGATTCTTAAATGGTCAGCACATGAAGGGATACGGGGAGAAGGCAGGAGGTTAGGGCTGAGAGGGAAAATGGATCAGCCATGATGAAATGGTGGAGCTGACTCGCTGGGCCAGATGGCCTAATTCTGCTCCTATATCTTATGGTCTTATATGATGCTATGTGACTGTGATGCTGCTGCAAGCAAGTTTTTCATATGAAAATAAACTCAACTTTGACTCTGAGGAGGGGTAAAGTTTATCACTCTTAAACATTACTGCAAAGTCTGTCACTCTCTGATCAGCACCTTCCCTCACCCAGCGTTAAAGGCAGACCCACAGGTCATTCATCCACCGGACACTGTTGGTATTTATGGCATTAGAACTTAAGAACATCAAATAATTCATAGTTCTAAGTTCAAAGTACATTTATTATCAAAATATTTATCAATTATACAACCTTGAGATTTGGCTCCTTAAAGGCAGCCACAAAGCAAGAGACCTGAAAGAATCCATTAAAAAAGGTTCAAAGGTACAAACACCCAATGCAGAGAGAGAGAAAACACATACACGTCGTGCAAACGATAAAAGCAAGCAACAGCATTCAGAATGAGAGTGAGTCCACAGACACGAAGCCCAGAGCAGGCCACGACCTCAGACTCATTTGTGCATCAGTCTTAGGCCCCCTAACTGTATACTGAGTTATATAATTAGGCCCCCTAACTATATACTGTATGTCTGCCTAAGACTTTTGTACAGTACTGTACGTTTTCCTTAAAATCTTTTCCCACTTTTTGAAAGATTTAATTCTGAATTTGCTCACTAACATGAGCAACAAAAATAATACTAAGTAACACAAACACACAAAATACTGTAGGAACTCAGCAGGTCAGGCAGTACCTGTGAAAGTGAATAAACAGTCATCTTTCAGGCTTAGGCTCTTCAATGAGACTGGTGAGGAAGGGGGAAGGAGCCAGAAATGAGAAGGGGGGTGAGGGGGTGGAGTACAAGCTGGCAGGTGATAGCTGCAATGAGTCAGGGAACAGCAGAGATCACAGAGGGGGTTCAGTGAGGGAGGGCCACCACCTCACTGAACTCCTGAAGGAAAGATTCAAACTGAGGGGAGAGCTGATGGATGTTTTAAAATTTTGAGGAGTTAGAACTACTCATCTGCAGGTATCTTTTACCCTGGCAATCAGAATCAGGTTTAACATCACTGGCATATATCATGGAATTTGTTAACTTATAGAGGCAGCAGAACAATGCAATACATGATAAATGTAAAAAAATAAATTACACTAAGTATATATATGCATGTTAAACAGTTAAATTAAAAATAGTGCAAAACCAGAAATTTAAAAAAGTAGTGAGGTAGTGTTCGTGGGTTCAACGTCCATTCAGAAATCGGGTGGCAGAGGGGAAGAAGCTGTTCCTGAATCGTTGAGTGTGTGTCTTTAGGCTCCTGTATCTCCTTCATGATGGTAACACTGAGAAAAGGGCATGACCTGGGTGACGGGGGTCCTTAATGATGGATGCCACCTTTCTGAGGCATCGCTCCTTGAAGATGTCCTGGATATTACGGAGGCTAGTACGCACGATGGAGCTGACTAATTTTACAACTTTCTGTAGCTTCTTTGGATCTTTGGTTGAAATGATGAACAGTTGGGGTGATGGGGAGGGCGTGGAAGTTTCAAAGTGGATGTATAGTGCAGGTTTTTTGTTACACAGAGTGGTTGGCGCCTGGAATATACTGCTGGGTTGTAGTAGAGAGAGATACAATAGAGGTGCTTAAACAACTCTTAGATTGGCACGTGGATGTGCAGAGAAGGAAAGGATTTTGACATTGTGCAGACTATCTTGCTCTCTTTTTGCACTATTTATTATATAATAAATAAAAAGTGAAGAAAGGAGGCGGTACGGAAGCGTAGTGGTTATCACAAGACGCAACCTGGGTTCAATCCCCACCGCTGCCTGTAAGGAGTTTGTACGTTCTCCAGTGACTGCATGGGTTGCCTCCAGGTGCTCCAGTTTCCTCCCACAGTCCAGACCTGCCAGTGGTAGGTTAATTGGTCATTGTAAATTGTCTCATGATTAGGCTAGGATTAAATTAGGGGGTGGGGGGAGGTTTCTGGGTGGTGTAGCTCAAAGGGCTGGAAGGGCCTGGTCTGCATTGTATCGCAATAAATAAATCATAGAAATAATAATAATTCAATTTAACTCGGTTTCTTTATCTCTTTCCTTTGGGGAGATAGATAGCCAGTCAATTAGGAAGGGGTGTACTATTTCACTGCGAAGAAATAAATAAATTGGGGCTGTGGGATGGTGCAGCTGAAACACTACAACTGAACAATGAACTGACACATGCAGCAAAAGCAGCCAGTCTGTCGGAAGCTCCTTTGTTTGTGTCTAAGCATTAACCGGTCTGACGCAAACAAGTTCATGTCTCAAAAGTTAACCACTGCAGTTTTTAAACGTTTTTCCAGAGATACAACATGGTAACAGGCCCTTCTGACTCAAAGAGCCCACGCCAACCTATATAACCAATTAACGTACTAACTCTGGTGTGGGAGGAAACCAGAGCACCTGGAGGAAACCCCCATGGTCACAGGTAGAATGTACAAACTCATTACAAGCAGCGGTGGGAATTGTACCCAAGTTGCTGGTACTGTAAAGTGAGGAGCTAACCACTACCCTACCATGCCACCCCATTTCAGAATCAGGTTTAATATCGCCCGCATATGTCGTGAAATTCGTTAACTTTGCAGCAGCAGTTCAATGCAATTCATAATAATAGTGAGAAACTGTGAATTACAGAAAGTATATACATATCAAATAGTTAAATTAAATAATTTACATAAAATATAGAAATAAAAAAGGTACAGTTCAGAAATTGGATGGCAGAGGGGAAGACGCTGTTCCTGAATCACTGAATGTGTGTCTTCAGGTTCCTGTACCTCCTCCCTGATGGTAGCAATGAGAAGAGAGCATGTCTTGGGTGATGGGGGTCCTTAATGATGGACGCTGCCTTTCTGAGGCATCGCTGCATTAATGATGATTCCCAGTTTTACAGTAACTAGAAGTGATGTTCAGCGAAATAATTATTAAACTCACAGGACGAGCAACCTGGAGCCCCTAAATATATTCTGAAGGAGCTGCCATGGTTGAAGGTTTCCACATCCTCCAACCCTGCCCGGCTGCTTTTGAACTGAGTTGCTCACTGGTCATTGTGAGGACAGGGAAGAGTTAATTGCATTCTGGTTCTCTCTTGCCTCTTCTCTTCTCCTCACCTGCCCATTACCTACCTCCAGTCCTCCCCCTCGCCTTTCTCCCATGGTCCACTCTCCTCTCCTATCAGATTCCTTCTTCTTCAGTCCTTTAACTCTTCCACCTATCATCTCTTAGCTTCTTACTTATAGGGCTACCATTGACAGAATCCTGACCGGTTGCATCTGGTATGGGAGCAACAGAGCATTGGACTGGAAGTCCCTTCAAGGGACTGTGAGAACGGCCGAGAGGATCACCCTACTATCTGCTGGGGGCATTTATCAGGTGTGCTACATACACAGGACCATTAGCATTATCAAGGGCCCTACCCCCCATCCATCCAGCATCCTCTTTGACTTTCTACCATCAGGCAGGAGACTCCGATGCATAAAGACAAGAGCGGTCACGATGGGAAACAGTTTCTTCCCCCAGGCCATTAGGCTTCTGAACTCTCTGCCGCATTGCATTCGAAGTGTCACTGGTTGATCTGTTCTGTACCTGACAATATTTAATTTATGCACTTTACCTTTTTTACTTATGTGGTAATTCATCTGTTGGTTTTATCCTTACTTTCCTAAGTTCTTGTATGTTATACGTGTGTTATGTGTACTACGGTGTTTTGCACCCTGATCCTGAGAAACGTTGTCTCATCTGACGGTATACATGTATGTAGTTAAATGGCAATAAACTTGACATGATTTGACTTCATCCACCTTCCTCCTCACCTGGTCTCACCCGCCAGTCTGTACTCCTCATCTCACCTCACCTTTTATATCCTGGCTCCTGTATCCCTCCTTTCCAGTGCCGATGAAAGGTTCCGACCCAAAGTCAACTGCTTCTTGCCCTTCATGGAAGGTGTCTGATCTGCTGAGTTCCTCCTGCAGTTTGTGTGTCACTCTTTCTTTGTCTATTTGTTCATTATGTGCTGTGTCGTATGACGTGGGCAATCATGGTCTTTCCATGACCAAGATAGTTCTTGGGAAATTTTTCTACAGAAGTGGTTTGCCATTGCCTTCTTCTGGGCTGTATCTTTACAAGACGGGTGACCTCAGCCATTATCCATACTTTCCAAAGGTTGTCTGCCTGGCGACAGTGGTCACATAATCAGGACTTGTGATATGCACCGACTACTCATACGACCACCCCCCACCTGCTCCCATGGCTTCATGTGACCCTGATCGGGGCGGGGGGTGGTGGTGGCTAAGCAGGTGCCACACCTTGCCCAAGGGTGTCCTGTAGGCTAGTGGAGGGAAGGAGCAACCTACACCTGCTTTGGTAGAGACACATCGCCACCCTGCTACTTCTCCCTTATGATAAGGGAAAGGGTTTGAAACCAGATGCGGATGAAATGGGAACGGATAATCCTGCACTTTGCAATCATTCAGTGCAAAGTTGATAGAAACTTGGCAACTGTTTCGATACTACACAAAAGACAAGAGTCACCTGACTGTGAGCATAGAAGCTGCATTGAGATTTGAGGATCCGTATGGAAGATATTGCAAGATGATCATAGTGTTGACAGCAGTTACAATGCCAATTGCCAATTCCTAGCAAATGCCTCACTAGGTTCTCACTGGAACTTCAATGGCATTAAACAGAAAGTAGAATTAATTAACCAGTTGCAACAAATGAGATGCTGGAGGAAACCTGGAGGCTCAGGCAGCACCTGTGGAAGGAGAGGTGCAGTTGACATTTCAGGTCCAGATCCTTCTTCAGAACTGAAAAGAAAGAGGGGAGATACCCAGCATAAAAAGGTGAGTGGAGTGGGCTGGTAGGCGATGGTCATCAAGCACTACACCACAGAAACAGGCCCTTCGGCCCATCTAGTCTGTTCTAAATCATTACTCTGCCTAGTCCCATCGACCTGCACCTGGACTATAGCCCTCTGTATCTCTCCCATCCATGTACCTATCCAAACTTCTCTTAAATGTTGAAATCGAACCTGTGTCCACTATTCCGCTGGCAGCTTGTTCCACAATCTCATCACCCTCTGAGTGAACAAGACTCCCTCCCCCATGTCCTTCTTGAATATTTCACCTTTCACCCTTAATCCATGACCTGTAGTAGTAGTCTCACCCAACCTCAGTGGGAAAAAGCCTGCTTGCACTCACCCTATCTATACACTCATAATTTTGTACACCTCTATCGAATCTACGCTCAATCTTCTGTGCTCCATCGATAGGCGGACACACATGAGGGAGGGTATGATGAGCAGTTGAGAAGGAGAGTGGGAATGATACAAGAAGCTGGGAGGAGATACAGTAGGCAGAAGAAGCATAGCACTGAAGAAGGAATCTGATAGGAGAGCACGGTAGACCAGGGAACAAAGAGCTGTAGAAATGTGTGGTGGATCAAGAGGGTGTGCTGGGGGGGAGGGGGGGGGCGGGAAGATGACACCAGGAAGGCTTAATATGAAAATAAAACCATGTCAGGGAAGGTGGTTAATTTAAGGACATGGCTCAGACATTTTGAATGTTACATTTGTAGCACAGACAGAGACTAAGGCTCACAAGTGTGAGGGAAAATTCAGCTCTCACAGGAGGCGTCTAGTGACTGAAATGTAAAGCAAAATTCAATTAAAACTACAGCAATGCAAAACAGATGACAGAAGTGAATTACAGGCCGTAATCTGATTTTACTATTAATTTAGATTAGGTCCACGTAATCAAGCATTCACCACGGAATGTGCATGGGGCAATCCCCTTCACTGCAATTTCATGAGCTTTCTTCCGTATCCAAGGTCCCCCTAGTTTCAAGGGTGTGATGTGTTCAGACAGCTGCAGCTGCCAGACGGGAAAGTGTGTTTTTGGAACAGTTTGATTTGCAATGCTCGAAGTGCACGAAGTTGCCTCAGAAAGGCAGCTCTGCTATGTCGATCGCTACATGGCATGTGAGGAACTTGGACAACTGCAAATTGCAGAACCACAAACTTCACAGTGGGTTACAGTGAGTAACCAGACTTTCACTACATGGAGACAGATTAGGGTGCATCAACTAGCCCCTATAAGAAGCAGGAGAAAGCTAGCAGAAAAAGGCATACTCCATGCCATGTGGGGCAGTATGGTCGCATAGTTAGCATAACGCTTTACAGCACTGGCGATCAGGTCTCAATTCCCGCTGCTGTCTGTAAGGAGTTGGTACGTGGGTTTCTTCTGGGTGCTCTGGTTTCCTCACACATTCCAACAATTCAGAGATTCAAAGTACATTTATCATCAAAAATATGCATGCAGTATACAACCCTGGCATTCATCTTTCCCACAGAGCAATGAAACACCATGGAACCCGCTCAAAGAAAAGCATCAAAGCACCCACCCTAAGGCGCAAAAAAAATTGCACAAATGGCTAAAGAAAAACAAAAAACACAGAATATAAAATCACAAAGTCACAACCCAGGCATATTCTGCTTAGTTCAATCTAACACTGTGCCATTCGTTATCTGCAGGGCCCGATCAAAATTGCCCAAAATAGCAACAAAAAAAGGAGCAACCAGTAAGCACAAACACATCATAACGTGAGCTACAGAGTCCAATCTACGAACCGCATTGACTACACCTTGCTCGAGACCCATGAACTGTGGACATTCTATGCTGGCGCCAGAAATGTGTGGCACTTGCGGGCTCACCCTGCACAATCCTCGGACGGTGTTGGTCGTTGACACAACTGACACACTTCAATGCAAATGTGACAGATCAAGCTAATCTTTAAATTATGCTTGGTGTCTGATCTACAGTACCATTAATCAGAATCAGGTTTAATATCACCAGCAAATGTTGTGTAATGTGTTGGTATGCGGCAGCAGTACATTGCAATACATAATAATATAAACTGTTAATTACTGTAAGTATATATCTTTTTGTGTGCCATACTCTGCCAGAGCCTCGGCGACCACTTTTCAAGTGGTTGTCTTGGAGGAAAGATTCTGTGAGCGGTCCCCCACGTCCTTCTCACAGCGCAGTTGTTTTTTTACCAGGCCGAGTTGTGAGCTCGACACCCAACCCGGCACGAATGGAAAGCGTGCCCAGGAGCGGCCTGACTGGATTCGGACTCAGGAACCTTCGCTCCGGAGTCTAGCGCCGATGTCACTGCGCCAGCAGCTGGGTTGTAAGTATATACATATTAAAAAAAGTTAAGTTCCATGGCTGTAGTTGAGGATTTCAGCCGTGGCAGTCTAAAATGGAAATATTTGAAGACTTCTGCCAGAGATGCTCACTCGAGCTGTAATGTCCAGATGTCACAGTGTATGAAAAATATTCAGATAGATTTCATGCTGCTTATTTTCTGCGTTTCCTTCGCTTATAGACGACTGTATTTTCTCCACAAGTGCTGATCAACAGCCTAATATTTGTGCTGAGGTGATTTCACGTAGTTCACTGTCATTCCAAAGACGTATGGGTTAGGGTTAGTGAGGAGTGGCTGCTGCAGGAGCTTGATGTAAGCGGCGGATTTCACTTCATCTTTCAATGTATGTTTTACAAATAAAACTACTCTAAGTGAGGTTTATGAATGCTCTTCCTGGTTACACATGAAAGCTGGTTTAATATCACTGGCATCCGTTATGCAATTTGTTGTTTTGTGGCAGCAGTACATTGTAATATGTAACAATAAAAACCGTAAACTACAGCAAGTATATACAAATTAAAAAGTTAAAAAAGCAGTGAGATTCAGAGTCTATTCAGAAATCTGATGCAGAGGGGAAGAACTCTTCTTATTACCACCATCACAGCGGAGGTACAGGAGTCTGAAGACAGACACTCAACAGCTCACTCCCCTCCGCAATCAGAATCAGGTCTACCGTCAATGGCATGTATCGTGAAATTCATTGTCTTTATTGCAGCAGTACAGTGCAATACATAATAATAGAGAAAAAATGTGAATTACCATAAGAATATATACATGTATATACAGTATATATTAAATAATTAAATCAAATAAGTAGTGCAAAAATATGAATTAATAAAAAAGTAGTGAGATAACGGGTTCAATGTCCATTCAGAAATCAGATGGCAGAGGGGAAGAAGCTGTTCCTGAATCGCTGAGTGTGTGCCTTCAGGCTTCTGTACCTCCTCCCTGATGGTGACAATGAGAACAAGGCAATACCTGGGTGGTGGTGGTCCTTAATGATGGATGCTGCCTTTCTGAGGCATCGCTCCTGGAAGATGTCCTGGATGTTATGGAGGCTAGTGCACACAATGGTGCTGACTGAGTTCACAACTTTCTGCAGCTTATTTTGATCCTGTGCAGTGCCCTCCCCCCACCCCCCCCCCCCGCCATACCAGACAGTGACGCAGTGATGCAACCAGTCAGGACAGTACATCTGTTTTAATTGCGAGTGCCTTTGGTGACATACCAAAACTCCTAATGAATATAGCCAGTGTCGTGCCTTGCTTGTCACTGCATCGATATGTCGGGCCCAGGAAAAACGTGGCTAAGATTGATCCTTCCACCCTGAACATCTACGTAGGCATCTTCCTTACCTCATGCCAAACTAGGGTGCAGAGAGGCCCCTTCACTGAGACAACTGAGTCCGTGACACACTCACCCTCTAGCATTTCATACCTATAGCCTTCAAGAGGAATGAGTGACACAGAAGGTTGTTCTTACCTGGGATGTGCCCTCTCATTGCCGGTATTCACGCTGAAGCTTGCGTTGCTGCTGCTGGAAGCAGTGTAGTTTCTCACCCTGTGACCCTTGCTATGGCTGCCGGCGCTCACTGCTGGTGATGAGTCCCTGTTCTTCTCCACGTAAGGCGGTGTACAGTCCAGCATGCGCCTGTTGCAGTCCGTCAGCTCGCTGTAGGTGACTGAGGCCTGCATTGGCTTCTGTGGCTTATCCCGCCGAGGGACCGTTCTGGCAGGCTTGGCGACCGCCGTGGCCGCAGCAAAGGGACTGGGCGTGTAAAGTGTGGTGTCGATGCCACTGTCACTGGACGTGCCTTTCACTGAGGCCTCGAGGTCGACCTCCATGTGTTCCACGTTGTCAAACCATCTCTCGTCACTGTGGCTGCTGGAGGCATTACTGGACAGCGTGTTACTGCTCGACTGGCTCGAGTAGTGGGCATCACTCTGTTAAAGAACAGGCACAAAATTAGCAGCGGAACCGCAGACTGGGCATGCCCTCGACACAGACAGCCCGGTGGGGGCTGGGGGAGGGAACTATTTAAGTCACAGACAAAGACCTGAGCCTTCAATTCCTGAGCTCACCAGCTGTGATTTTCCGCCTATTAAAGTGAGCAGGAGGAACGTCACAGGCTGCCGAGGTTGGGTGACAAATCTCATCCACACCCCCCTCCCCAACCTCCACTGGCCAGCTGTGGAGCAACTGAACCTTGTGTTAAAAATCACTTCAGAGTAACACACACACAGTGCTGGAACTCAGCAGGTCTTGCTGCATCTATGAAAAGTAGCTAAAACATAGTTGTTCATTACTGTGACTACAGTTTGGGGAAGTGTAGAATTACAAAATCTAAATTATGTTGCTCAGACTTATTCACCGGGGGTTGGTCGTCCTGTGGAATAACATTCCCATCAAACAAGGAGCTGAGAGCGAATTAGAGATTGTGAAATAAAAAGGGATTACCTTCAGCACTCATACTACAATTATTATTAGAGGCAACTAAGTGAATGAGTTTTACAAAACTAGGGCAGCACAGTTAGTGTAATGTTATTAGAGCACCAGCAATCCTGGTTCAATTCCTACCATTACCTATACGGAGCCTGTACACTCTCCCCGTGACCGCGTGGGTTTCGACTCAAGATTATTGTCATTTAACTACAAACATGTATATGGTCAAACGAGACAATGTTTCTCCAGAACAGGGTGTAAAGCACAGTAGTACACATAGCACACAATAACTTAGAAAGTAAGGGTAAAATCTACAACGTATTATACATGGATAAACAAAGTAAAGTGCATAAATTAAATATTGTCAGGTCCAGAACAGATTATCAGGTGACACTTTGTGTGAATCATTCAGTTAGTTGCATCCAATAATAATTCTGGCATGCGTGATTTCAGAAGCCTAATGGTCTGAGGGAAGAAGCTGTTTCCCATCCTGGCTGTTCTTGTCTTTATACATCGGAGTCTCCTGCCTGATGGTAGAAAGTCAGAAAAGCTGTTGGATGGATGGGTGGGATCCTTGATCATACTAAGGGCCCTGTGTATTCAGCGCTCCAGATAAATGTCCCCGATGGATGGTAGGGAGGCCCCTATGATCCTCTCAGCCATTCTTACACTCCTTTGTAGGGACCTCTGGTCTGATGCGCAGCTGCTTCCAAAGCAGCTGGAGATGCAGCTTGTCAGGATGCTCTTAATGGTGCTCCGTCAGTTAAGATGGGGGGGGGGGGGTCAGGGGTTGGAGGTTGGACAGCCTCACTCGCTTCAATCTCCTCAGGAAGTGGAGATGCTGCCGTGTTTTCTTATTCAGGAAGGTGACATTGAGGGACTAGGTGAGGTCATCTGGTCATCCGTGATGTGAGCTTTCCAGGAACTTGGTGTATTTAATTCTCTCACATTTCCAAGACAAACGGGTTAGAAGGTTAGTTGGTCACGTGGGTGTAACTGGGCAGCACGGATTCGTTGGGCCGGAAGGACTTTTTACCATGATGTATCCCCAAATAAATCAAAATACAGAAACTTTTCATAGTATTTACTTTGCTTTGTTTTTCTTTACACAATAAACAGCTTTTTAAAAAGTCTATCAGATCCCATTTGACATAAAGTGAATCACTCAGGAACACATCACCCTCAGAATCTCACCAGCCCAGTAAAATCTCCCATCACCATCCTTTCAATTAACCTCCTCCGCAGACAGTGAAGCAACTGAGGCCTTCGTGGAATCTAAATGGGTGACACGGTAACGTAGTGGTTAGCACAACGCTTCACAGCGCTAGCAACCCGGGTTCAATTCCCACTGCTGCCTGTAAGGAGTTTCTACGTTCTCCCCGGGACACGTGGTTTCCTCCGGGTGCTCTGGTTTCCTCCCACAGTCCAAAGACGTACGGGTTAGTCTGGCAAGCTGCTGTGGGTGGCCTACGCTCCAGTAGGGATGGTGGGAGTAAGCAAGTAAGTCAAAGCTGAGGTAACAGAGCAACTCAACAAAACACAGCATGATTATTATCTGGATCAAACCAGAGTCGTCTCTCAATAGACTTGATAATGGAAAAGTCTTTTGTTTCAAAATGTCAAACCATTCTTTATCTGAGAAGACACAGAAACAGCAAGACTTACTTTGGCATGCCTGTTAGGTGAATCCTTGCCTGCTAGTTCTTGCCTTGGGAGCCGCTTAAAGGCATTGTTTCCAGAGTTTGAGTAAACCATGGACATTGTTGGGAGGTGCCACAAAACCTCTGAAATTAAAGATTTGCAAAGTTTTAATTTATAGATATAAAAAACACGCAGGAAAACAGGTTATTCCTACTCTAGAAAGCAATGGGTTCTTTTGCTCTTCATAATGTAAGTGAAACAGGAAGAGGTACATAAATATTAGAGAGATGTCTAATCTTTTGTTTTTGCCATTTCTGTTTACATTTTCCTAACATTCGTAAAGCACAGGAGCAGGATTAGAGCTTTCGGCCTACCTAGTCTGTTCTGCCATTCCAGCATGGCTGATTTATTATCCTTTACAACCCCATTCTCCTGCCTTCACACATAACCTTTGACACCTTTACTAATCAAGGACCTATCACTCTCTGCTTTAAATATAGACCATAAGACCATAAGATACAGGAGCAGACACAGGCCATTTGGCTCATCGAATCTACTCTGCCATTCAGTCATGGGCTGATCCAATTCTTCCAGTCATCCCCACTCCCTTGCCTTCTCCTCATACCCTTTAATGACCTGGCTAATCAAGAACCTGTCTATCTCTGCCTTAAATACACCCAATGACTTGGCCTCTAGAGCCGCTCATGGCAACAAATTCCACAGATTTACCACCCACTGACTAAGATAATTTCTCCGAATCTCAGATCTAAAAGGATGTCCTTCAATCCTGAAGTCATGCCCTCTTGTCCTAGAAACCCCTACCATGGGAAATAACTTTGCCATATCTAATCTGTTCAGGCCTTTTAACATTTGGAATGTTTCTGTGAGATCCCCCCTATTCTCCTGAACTCCAGGGAATACAGCCCAGGAACTGCCAGATGTTCCTCATGCAGAAACCCTTTCACTCCTGGAATCATTCTCATGAATTTTCTCTGAACCCTCTCCAATGTCAGTATATCCTTTCTACAATAAGGAGCCCAAAACTGCACACAATACTCCAAGTGTGGTTTCACCAGTACCTTATAAAACCTCAACATCACATCCCTGCTCTTATATTCTGTAATGAATGCCAACATTGCATTCACCTTCTTTACTACCGACTCAACCTGGAGGTTAACACTTAGGGCAACCTGCACAAGGACTCCCAAGTCCCTTTGCATATCTGCATTTTGAATTCTCTCCCCATCTAAATAATAGTCTGCCTGTTTATTTCTCCCACCAAAGTGCATGAGCATACACTTTCCAACATTGTATTTCATTTGCCACTTCTTTGCCCATTCTTCTAATCTATTGAAGTCTCTCTGTTTCCTCAGCACTACCCGCTCCTCCACCTATCTTTGTATGATCGGCAAATTTAGCCACAAATCCATTAATACCGTAGTCCAAATCATTGACATACATCGTAAAAAGCAGCGGTCCCAACACCGACCCCTGTGGAACTCCACTGGTAACCGAGAGCCAGCCAGAATAGGATCCCTTTATTCCCACTCTCTGTTTTCTGCCGATCAGCCAATGCTCCACCCATGCTAGTAACTTCCCTGTAATTCCATGGGCTCTTATCTTGCTAAGCAGCCTCATGTGCGGCACCTTGTCAAAGGCCTTCTGAAAATCCAAGTAGCCATAGTCATAGTCATACTTTATTGATCCCGGGGGAAAATGGTTTTCGTTACAGTTGCACCATAAATAATAAATAGTAATAGAACCATAAATAGTTAAATAGTAATATGTAAATTATGCCAGTAAATTATGAAATAAGTCCAGGACCAGCCTATTGGCTCAGGGTGTCTGACCCTCCAAGGGAGAAGTTGTAAAGTTTGATGGCCACAGGCAGGAATGACTTCCTATGACGCTCTGTGCTGCATCTTGGTGGAATGAGTCTCTGGCTGAATGTACTCCTGTGCCCACCCAGTACATTATGTAGTGGATGGGAGACATTGACCAAGATGCCATGCAACTTAGACAGCATCCTCTTTTCTTTTGGAAGTACACCACGTCTACTGCATCTCCTTTGTCTTCCCTGCTTGTAATTTCCTCAAACAATTGCAGTAGGTTTGTCAGGCACTCTGAAATCTCATCCCTAACAAGCGATTCCAACAACTTCCCAACCACAGATGTCAGGCTAACAGGTCTATTGTTTCCTTTCTGCAACCTCTCACCCTTCTTAAATAGCGGAGTAACATCTGCAATTGTCCAGTCATCCGGTACAATGCCAGAATCTATCGATTCTTGAAAGATCATTGTTAATGCTTCCGCAATCTCTCCAGCTACTTCCTTCAGAACCCAAAGGTGCATTCCATCAGGTCCAGGAGATTTATCCACCCTCAGATTGGCCTCCACAGCTGTCTGTGGCAATGAATTCCACAGATTTGCCACCCTCTGGGAAAAGAAATTCCTTCTCATCTCTGTTCTAAAAGTACAGGTACATCCTCCAATTTTCAGGCTGATCCTAGAGTCTCCCAGTATTGGAAACATCTTCTCCACATCAGCTCTATCTTTGCCTTTTAATATACAATAGGTTTCAATGAGATCCTCTCTCATTCTTCTAAACCCCCGCATGTACAAGCCCAGAACTATCAAATGCCCCTGAAAGATTAACCCTTTCATTCCCGGAATCATCTTCATGGACCTCTCCCAGATCCTCTCCAACATCAGCACGTCCTTTCTTAGATATCGATCCAAAATTGCTCACGGTACTCCACAGCGGTCTGACCATTGCCTTATAAAGCCTCAGCATTACACCCTTGCCTTTGTATTCTAGTCCTCTCGAAATGAATGTGCCTTCCTTATCACTGACTCAACCTGCAAATTAACCTTTAGAGAATTCTGAACGAGTCCCCTTGTACCTCTGATTTCTTCCCGTTTGGAAAATAGTCTATGCCCTACCCTGCCACTTCTTTGCCCAGTCTCCTAAGCTGTCAACATCCTTCTGCAGCCTCCCTGCTCCTCAGTGCTACCGGGTGCCCCAGCTTTGAGCTTCCAGTGAGCCGTGGCTCCATGGGAGCCGGAGACAGATGGATGTTTTCAAGATTCAAGATTGTTTAATGTCATTTCCAGTACATAAGTATAAAGGAGAACGAAATAATTGCTACCCCAGATCCGATGCAGCTAAAAACGCACAATAAGATAAAGAATACAGCAATAACCAAAAACACAATAAATATAAATACATAGGATAGTTTATAGATATATAGATTGATTTACGTCCATAAAGAGACACTAGACACAGGAGAGTCTGTACATAAGATGACCCTGACAAGAAATGATAAAGTGCCTGCTCTGGCCTTTTTCATAGCCAATTGCTGATGGGACATCAACCTTCTCGACTTCACCACTCCTCTCTCCAATTCCAACCTCACTCCCTCCGAACGCTCTGCTCTACGCTCCCTCCGCATCAATCCTAACCCCATCATCAAACCCGCCGATAAAGGGGGTGATGTAGTAGTTTGGCGGACTGAATTCTACCTTGCTGAGGCCCAGCGACAACTCTCAGACACCTCCTCTTACTTACTCCTCAAACAGGATCCCACTAAGCAGTACCAGGCCATTGTCTCCCACACCAACACTGACCTTATTAGCTCTGAGGATCTCCCATCCACTGCCACCAACCTCATAGTTCCTGCACCCCGCACCTCCCATTTCTACCTCCTACCCAAGATCCACAAACCTGCTTGTCCAGGTAGACCCATTGTTTCAGCTTGTTCCTGCCCCACTAAGCTCATATCTGCATACCTCGACTCCATCTTATCCTTCACCACCGCCACCCTGCCACCCAGTTCAGTCCCTTCCTACCTACATCCATGACACTTCACACACTCTGGATCTTTTCTATGATTTTAGGTTCTCTGGACCCCATCATCTTATTTTCACTATGGATCTCCAAACCCTCTACACCTCCATCCCTCACCAGGAAGGCCTCAAAGCTCTCCGTTTCTTTCTGAACACCAGACCCATCTAGTTCCCCTCCACTATCACTCTCCTCCGTCTAGCAGGACTTGTCCTCACTCTTAATCATTTCTCCTTTGGCTCCTCCCACTTCCTTCAAAGAAAAGATGTAGCCATGGGCACTCGCATGCATCCCAGCTATGCCTGCCTTTCTAACCAGTTCCCCTCTACCACCAGTCTCCTCCGTCTAGCGGAATTAGTCCTTACCATTAATAATTTTTCCTTTGGCTCCTCCCACTTCCTTCAAACTAAAGGTGTAGCCATGGGCGACCGTATGGGTCCCAGCTATGCCTGCCTTTTTGTTGGCTTTGTGGAACAATCTACGTTCCAAGCCTATACTGGTATCCATCCCCCACTTTTCCTTCGCTACATCGACGACTGCATTGGCACTGCTTCCTGCACGCATGCTGAGCTCGTTGACTTCATTAACTTTGCCTCCAACTTTCACCCTGCCCTCAAATTTACCTGGTCCACTTCCAACACCTCCCTCCCCTTTCTTGATCTTTCTCTCTCTATCTCGGGAGACAGCTTATCTATTGATGTCTACTATAAGCCTACGGACTCTCAGAGCTACCTGGAATGTTCCTCTTCTCACCCTATCTCTTGCAAAAGTGCCATCCCCTTCTCGTAATTCCTCCACCTCCGCCACATCTGCTGTCAGGATGAGGTCTTTCATTCCAGGATGAAGGAGATGTCTTCCTTTTTTAAAGAAAGGGGCTTCCCTTCCTCCACCATCAACTCTGTTCTCAAACGCATCTCCCCCATTTCACGCACATCTGCTCTCACCCCATCCTCCCGCCACCCCACTAGGGATAGGATTCCCCTTGTCCTCAACTACCACCCCACCAGCCTCCGGGTCCAACATATAATTCTCCATAACTTCCACCACCTCCAACAAGATCTCACCGCCAAGCACATCTTTCCCTCCCCCCCCTTCTGCTTTCCGTAGGGATCGCTCCCTACGCAACTCCCTTGTCCATTCGTATCCCCCATCCCTTCCCACCGGTCTCCCTCCCGGCACTTATCCTTGTAAGCAGAACAAGTGCTACACATGCCCTTACACTTCCTCCCTCACTACCATTCAGGGCCCCAGACAGTCCTTCCAGGTGAGGTGACACTTCACCTGTGAGTCGGCTGGGGTGATATACTGTGTCCGATGCTCCCGATGCGGCCTTCTATATATTGGCGAGACCTGACGCAGACTGGGAGATCGTTTCGCTGAACACCTACGCTCTGTCCACCAGAGAAGCAGGATCTCCCAGTAGCCACACATTTTAATTCCAAGTCCCATTCCCATTCTGATATGTCTATCCACGGCCTCCTCTACTGTCAAGATGAAGCCACACTCAGGTTGGAGGAACAACACCTTATATTCCGTCTCGGTAGCCTCCAACCTGATGGCATGAACATTGACTTCTCTAACTTCCATCAATGCCCCTCCTCCCCTTCTTACACCATTCCTTATTTATTTATTATTTCCCCCCCCCCCGTTCTTTCTCTCTCTCTTTTTCTTCCCTCTGTCCCTCTCACCATAACTCCTTGCCTGCTCTCCATCTTCCTCTGGTGCTCCTCTCCCCCCTTCCTTTCTCCCTAGGTCTCCCGTCCCATGATCCTCTTCCTTCTCCAGCCTCGTATCCCTTTTGTCAATCACCTGTCCAGCTCTTGGCTCCATCCCTCCTGTCTTCTCCTATCATTTCGGATCTCCCCCTCCTCCTCCCACTTTCAAATCTCTTACTATCTCTTCTTTCAGTTAGTCCTGACAAAGGGTCTCGGCCTGAAATGTGGACCGTACCTCTTCCTAGAGATGCTGCCTGGCCTGCTGCGTTCCACCAGCATTTTGTGTGTGTTGCTTGAATCTCCAGCATCTGCAGATTTCCTCGTGCATGCCTGCCTTTCTGTCAGCTACATGGAACAGTCTATGTTCCAACCCTACACTGGTGTCCATCCCACACTTTTCCTATGCTACATCGACGACTGCGTTGGTGCTGCTTCCTGCACCCATACTGAGCTTGTCGACTTCATCAACTTTGCCCCCAAACTTCCACCCTGCCCTCAGATTTACCTGGTCCATTTCCGACACCTCCCTCCCCTTTCTTGATCTCACTGTCTCTATCTCTGGAGACAGCATATCTACTGATGTCTATTATAAACCACAGACTCTTACAGTTATCCAGACTATACCTTTTCCCACTGTTACTTGTAAAAACATCATCCCCTTCTCTCAATTTCTCTGTATCCGCCATATCTGCTCTCAGGACGAGGTTTTTCATTCTAGAACGAAGGAGGTGTCCTCCTTTTTTAAAGAAAGGGGATTCCCTTTTCCCACCATCAACGCTATCCTCAACCACGTCTTTCTTTTACACACGTTTGCACTTACCTACATCTTCCCCCCGCTCCACCTCCCCACTTACTGCTTTCCGCAGGGATTGCTCCCTACGTGACTGCCTTGTCCATTCGTCCCTCCCCATTGATCTCCCTCCTGGCACCTACCCTTGCAAGCGGAACAAGTGCTACACCTGCCTCTACACCTCCTTCACTACCATTCAGGGCCCCAAACAGTCCTTCCAAGTGAAGTGACACTTCACCTGTGATTCTCTTGCCGTCCGGTGCTCCCAGTGTGGGCTTTTGTATGCTGGTGAGACCTGAAGTAGATTAGGAGACCGCTTCACTGAGCACCTACACTATGTCTGTCAGAAATACTGATATCTCGCAGTAGCCACCCATTTTAATTCTACTTCCCATTCCCATTCTGATACGCCTATCCATGGCCTCCTCCACTGTTGTGATGTGGCCACACTTAGGTTGGAGGAATAATACATTATATTCCAACCTGATGGTATGAACATAGATTTCTTGAACTTCCAGTAATGTCCCCCCCACCCTCTCCTTCACCATTCCCCATCTCCTTTTCCCTCTCTCATCTTATCTCTTTGCCTGCCCATCGCCTCCCTCTGGTGCTCCTCCCCTCTTTTCTTTCTTCCATGACCTTCTGTCCTCACTTATCATACTCCCCCTTCTCCAGCCCTGTATGTCTTTCACCAATCAACTTCCCAGCTATTTCCTTCATCCTTCCCCCTTCAGGTTTCACCTATCACCTTGTGCTTCTCCCTCCCTTCTCACACCTTTTAAATCTACTCCTCATCTTTTTTCTCCAGTCCTGCCGAAGGGTCTTGGTCTGAAACATCAACTGTACTTTTTTTCCATAGATGCTGCTGAGTTCCTCCAGCATTTTGCGCATCTTGCTTGGATTGCTAGCATCTGCAGATTTTTTCTTGTTAATGATAAAGCAGTGGTGGTTGGGGGTACAGAGGGGTGAATTAGTGGGTGGAAGTGTCGAACAGCCTTACTGCTTAGGGAACATAACTGTTTTTGAGTCTGGTGGTCCTGGTGTGGATGCTACGTAGCCTCCTCCCTGATGGGATTGGGACAAAAAGGTCATGAGCAGGGTAGGTGAGCTACTTCATGATGTTACTGGCCCTTTTCCAGCACCATTCTCTTATCTATGTCCTTGATGGCAGGTAGGCTAATGCCATCGATGTGATGGGCAGTTGTGACTGCCCATGGTAGAGACTTCCTGCCTGCCACAGTTCAGTTTCCATCCCGTCCAGTGACGCAGCTTGCTGGGATGCTCTCTACCGTAGAATGATGTGAGTATGGATGTGCATTGTTCGGTTCTGGTCACCATGTTCTCAGAAAGATGTTATTAAACTACAAAGAGTGCAGATAAGATTTACCAAAATATTGCCTGGAGAGATTGTGTGGACTAGCAACACACACAAAGTGCTGGAGGAACTCAGCAGTCAGGCAGCATCTATGAAAAAGAGTTTTGGGCTGAGAGCCCTCATCAGGACTGGAAAGGGAGGGCCTTTTTTCTGATTCTGCAAATGGAGCTGAAATAAAATACTGAATGGTCATACAGACCCGGGGAGGGTGGAGGTTCAACAACTCCAAGTGTTCATGGTCAGATATCACACGCACATTTTTCAAACAGAGTTCAAGGTCCTTAACCCTTCATTTCTCATGGTTTTCCTAGCAGACGGAGGTCATTGTCAGGTACAGTCTATCCAGCTAAACAGTTTGGGAGTTGAAGAGAACCAAGAAGATAATAGGTGCTGTGGTACATCACTGATATCCACATGATATGGAAGTTCTCCTGGTCGTCATGGGCAACCAGAATCACAATCAGGTTTAATATCACTGGCATATGTCGTGAAATTTGTTAACTTAGTGGCAGCAGTACAATGCAATACATAATAATATAGGGGAAAAAAGCTGTGAATTACAGTATAAAATATATATTAAATAGCTGAATTAAATAAGTAGTGCAAGAATAGAAATAAAGAAGTAGTGAGGTAGTGTTCAAGGGTTCAATGTCCATTCAGAAATCAGATGGCAGAGGGGAAGAAGCTGTTTATGAATCACTGAGTGTGTGCCTTCAGGCTTCTGTACCTCCTCCTTGATGGTAACAGTGAGAAGAGGGCATGTCCTCGGTGATGGGGATCCTTAATGATGGTTGCTGCCTTTTTGAGGCATCGCTCCTTGAAGATATCCTGGATACCATGGAAGCTAGTGTCCATCCATGATGGAGCTGACTAAATTTACAAATCTGTAGATTATTTCAATTCAGTGAAGTAGGCACCCAACCCCTCCCTCCATACCAGACAGCGATGCAGCCAGTTAAAATGCTCTCTATGGTAGATCTGTAGAAATCTTCTACAGAACTCCTAATGAAATATAGCTCAGTTTATCAATTAACAGTTCTCTGACTGATTTAATTTTATCAACTAAGTTCTGTGAGTCTGAGTGCCTGGGGCCAAGGACTGGAGGTGTGTGTGTGTGTGTCTGTAAATAAAAAATGGGGTGGGAGAGAGGGAAAGAAACATAGAAACATAGAAAATAGGTGCAGGAGTAGGCCATTCGGCCCTTCGAGCCTGCACCGCCATTTATTATGATCATGGCTGATCATCCAACTCAGAACACCGCCCCAGCCTTCCCTCCATACCCCCTGACCCCCGTAGCCACAAGGGCCATATCTAACTCCCTCTTAAATATAGCCAATGAACTGGTCTCAACTGTTTCCTGTGGCAGAGAATTCCACAGATTCACCACTCTCTGCGTGAAGAAGTTTTTCCTCATCTCGGTCCTAAAAGGCTTCCCCTTTATCCTCAAACTGTGACCCCTTGTTCTGGACTTCCCCAACATCGGGAACAATCTTCCTGCATCTAGTCTGTCCAATCCCTTTAGGATTTTATACGTTTCAATCAGATCCCCCCTCAATCTTCTAAATTCCAACGAGTACAAGCCCAGTTCATCCAGTCTTTCTTCATATGAAAGTCCTGACATCCCAGGAATCAATCTGGTGAACCTTCTTTGTACTCCCTCTATGGCAAGGATGTCTTTCCTCAGATTAGGGGACCAAAACTGCACACAATACTCCAGGTGTGGTCTCACCAAGGCCTTGTACAACTGCAGTAGTACCTCCCTGCTCCTGTACTCGAATCCTCTCGCTATAAATATAAATATAAAAAGGGGCTTGCATTGTTGTTGTTTTGGTTTTTTATGTTGTTGTTACTGTTTAGACCTTAAGACTATAAAATACAGGAGCAGAATTATGCCATTTCTGCCATCACCCTGATCCATTTTCCCTCTCAGCTCCAGTCTCCTGCCTTCTCTCTGTATCCCCTCATGCTCTGACTGATCAAGAGTCTGTCAACCTCTGCCTTAGATCTACACTTGTTTTGTCCTTCTGAATACTGTAGCGCTGGAATCTGTAGCAACACCCATGGGCAGCCCCTCCAGCACCAGAAGTGTGCTGGCCAACTGCATTACAGCCTGGTATGGGATCACCGATTTCTGTGAAAATCCTACAAAAGGTAGTGGGTTTAGCCCACTACACCCTCCCTATCATTGAGCACATCTACACAAAATGTTGCCGTAGGAAAAGAGCATCCATCTTCAAAGATCCTCACCACCCAGGCCATGCTCTTTTCTCACTGCTGCCATCAAGTAAAAGACACAGGAGCCTCGGAACTCACACCACCAGGTTCGGGAACAGCTACTACCCCTCAACCATCAGGCTCTTGAACAAAAGGGGATAACTGCACTCATAGTACTTCTGGTGTTCACACAACCAATGTTCTCATGTCATAGACTCTTTACCTTGTTTCTTCATGCTTGTCATTTATTGCTATTGATCTATAGTAGGATTTGCAGTTTGTTGTCCATTGATCCTGTTTACAGTTACTGCTCTATAAGTATGCTCACAGATAAAGAATCTCAGGGTTGTATGAGGTGACATGTAAGTACTCTGTCAATAAATTTTACTTCGAACTTGAAACTTTTTTAGGTGTCAGATGTGAACACATTTCACTGTATGTTTTGACTGTACTTACAACAAGCGAATCTCAATATCACACACCAAAAACAACATGGCAAGAGCCTAGGGCTGCTGAACTATGGAACGTTAACCCAGGATGAATCAGTGCTTTCAGTTGATGCTTTGCTGCTGCTTATGCGTGGGAGGGGAGGGGGGGGCTCTGGCGTTCTAACGTTTCCTGTTATTCATTCTTTGGGTTTTTTCCTATTTCATGTATGTCTGCAAACAGTGAGAATTTCAGGTTGTATGGTGTATATATTCTCTGATATTAAATTGAAAAACTGAAGCAAAGTTGGGTGGACGGGGAGTTGACGAGAACGAAGGCAAAGCAAATCTGAAAGCCAAGGGACAGCTGTAATATACAGAAAATCAAATTTCAGAGCAAATATAAATCAAGGGATTAAGGCCACTTTACAAAAGGATTTCTGCAGCTGGCTCAGGGTTGAGAGCGTTTCACCTACCCCAGCATAAGCAAATCGCCCAGATGTTTATGTACACACAGGCCACACACAGAGTTCCAGCAGATTCATGTGAAAACTTAAATCTCTTGATTTTAGGTAAAGGAAAAGGAGTAAAAAAATTACAAATCCTAACCATCAGCAGCACAGACACACAGACACACACATGCACTCACACAGAGTCACACACAGAGTCTGATTTAGCCCCTGCCAATAACATCAGCCTGCTGAGAGCCCTGATGTGCTGCAGTCACTAACAGTTTAAACACAGCTGTCCTAGTCAGATGTTACTGTTTTATTAAAGCTTGGAAAAAAGCCGCGATCGAGTACAAAACAGATCCTTCCTTTCATCAAACTGGCTTATATTGTTTATTAAAGGAAAAACTGTGCAGAGTTGTGGGGAGCAGCAGCGGTTAATACTGTAAATGGAACAATTAGACATGATCAAACATACAAAAGTCTGTAGATGCAGGAAATCCAAAGCAACACACACGTGCAAAATGCTGGAGGATTTCAGCAGGTCAGGCAGCATCTACGGAAAAGAGTGAGCAGTCGATATTTTGGGCCAAGACCCTTTTCCAGGACTAGGACAGAAGGGGAGAAGACGCTGGAATAAGAAGGTCGGAGGAGGGAAAGGAGTATAGTTAGAAGTGATAGTGAAGCCAGGTGGGTGGGAAAGGTCACGGGCTGGAGAAGATAGAATCTATTAGGAGAGGAGAGTGGACCATAGGAAAAAGGGAAGGAGGAGGGGACCCAGGAGAAAGTAATAGGCAGGTGAGAAGAAGTGGAAGGTCAGATTAGATATGATCTTCCCTTGCGGTTGCTAGCTTGGAAAGAACATTGAAAAAAATTGAGGCAGAGTGTGTCATCATCTCTGTTTTTTAGGGTAGCTTCGCTCTGCAGGCTCTCAACAGTTGTCACTGTATTTCAAATTGGTACCGATACATTTTTTTTCCTAAATTCTTGGATCACTGCAATTTGAACTTGCACTGTCCTGTTCACCCAGCTTCACATATTTTCCCTGTGGGTTGAGACCACTCCAGATGGTGGCTGGAGTAGAGAATGTGTTTCGTGACAATAGGTTAGATAATCTTAGAGGTAAAGATGGGCCAAAGAGCCTGTACTCTGCTGTACTGATTGATGTTCTATCATATTTGTCAAAGTAGAATTTATCTATTTACCTATTTCTATATAAATAGAGTGTAGAATGGGCCTTCAAGCCACACTGCCAGAAACATCGGATTTAACCCCTGCCTAAGCACAGGACAATTTACAATGACCAATCAACCTACAAACCAGTATGTCTTTGGACTGTGGGAGGAAACTGGAGCATCCGGCGGAAATCCACACATTCTAAGGGGGAACGTACGGACTTCTGATAGAGGACACTGGAACTGAACTCCGAACTGTGATCTGAAATCTCCAGAGGGGAAGGCCTCGAATCTTCAGCTTTGCCCATTGCTCGGCGGCCGGGGCGGGGTTGAAGCGCTCAGCAGAGATGGTGCTTGGTGCTCGGTGTCGGAGGCTCGAAGTTTTCAGATGGACTCAGAGTTGGACTGTGGTCGGGTGCTTCCAGGATGCTGCATTGGCAAGTTTGTGGCGCTGGAAGCTCATGGCAGGGCGAGTTTCTCCCTTCTACCGTCTGCGTGAGATGATGGGGCTATCGGGACTTCGAGACTTTTTTTTACCGTGCCCATGGTCTGCTCTTATCAAATTACGGTATTGCTTTGCACTGTTGTAACTATATGTTATAATTATGTGATTTTTGTCAGTTTTAGTCTTGGTCTGTCTTGTGTTTCTGTGATATCATACTGGAGGAACATTGTACCATTTTTTAATGCATGTATTTCTAAATGACAATAAACGAGGACTGAGTATCCCCATAATCTAATCTAAACTCCCACGCCGACTCACGCCGGCTGCTATGTGACTGCAGCACTCATTAAAAATCATAACGTAACAGTAGGATTGTAGCTCCTTAAACCAGTCTCACTACCACTGACAAAACACACACACAACACTGGAGGATATCAGCAGGTCAGGCAGCATCTATTGAGAGGAATAAACAGTCAACTTTTTGGGCTGAGATCCTTTATCTGGACTCTGATGAAGGGTCCCAAAGAAAGGTCTCATCCTGAAATACTAAATGTTTATTCCTCTCCATAGATGAGTTCCTCCAGCAATTTGTGTGTGTGTGTTACTCTCGATCTCCAGCATCTGCAGAATATCTTGAATAAATCAAGACTTCTTTTGTCTCACTAACGTATCAGAAGATTCCCTTATGTGTCCAGATTGAAACACAAGGAGGATCCCATAGAAAGATCTCATCTTGAGACTGTTTATTCTTCTCCATAGATGCTGTCTGACCTGCTGGGTTCCTCCAGCATTTTATGTATGGATTCCCAGCATCTGCAGAATCTCGTCACACTGACAAAACATCTAAGTATCCCTACTCCAGACTTGCGTAGCTCAAAGCATCCCCACAATGCATCATGTGCTCTTCAGAGGTCAGAATCTACGGTGGGAAGTGGACAATTGGTGTTCCAAGTCGAGATCGTCCACCTGAACTGGACAGAAAGGGGGAGAGGGCTCATATAAAGATGGGGAGGGATGGGTGAAGAAAGAGCTGGCAGGTGAGATTTACCAGGATACTGCCTGCATTAGAGAGGACAGGCTGAGCGACCTGGGACATTCCTCTGTCGATCGAGGGACGATGAAAGGTGTACAAGAGGTATCGATAAAGCGGATAGCCAGAGACTTTTTCCCCAGGGAAGAAAAGGCCAACAGAGGAGTATAATTTTGTTTAAAGCAGGGGTTCCGGACGTGGGGTCCACAGACCCCTCGGTTAATGTTAGGGGTCCATGGCATAAAAAAAAGTTGGAAATTCCTGGTTTAGAGGAAGGTATGGGGGTAAGGTGCCAGAAGTATGTTTTTATTTACACAGAGAGTGGTGGGGGCGTGCAATATTCAGCCAAAGGGTGGTGGTAGAGGCAGATACATTCCAGACACTGTAGAGAAATAAGGGACATAGACTCAGGTATCAGGGGAATAGAATTTGGATGGAGATGAGGAGGAATTTCCTTTCCCGGAAAATACTGCATTTGTTAAATTCCCCTCCAAAGGAAGCAGTAGAGATGACCTCAACTAATATACTTGTAACTGGGTGACTGTCGGATCTTATTCATTATTGTTAAAAGTGTACTTGAGCATCCATCCAGGTAATGCTAGAATAGTTGTCTGTGCCCTTAAGGGAGATGGTGATGGTATTATACACGTGCGGGATAGTGGGGAGACCATTTTGCTTTCTGCTGAAGACGTGTTGGGGCGTTGGAATTGAGTTCCTCCCGAGGCTGGGCATAGTGAGGAAAGGTGAGCATTAATTGACGATATCCATGTGAATTCGTTTATGCTTGTTGGCGGATCGAGAATATCGGTAATTTGACATATTTTACATGTGGATGCTTTAGATTTTCACGAGTAAAGGCGTCGACGCTGGATTGCGTGGCTTATACAAAGTTCCTTGCCATCCAAGTAGGTCAGTCTTCCTGTAATTTAACTACCAGGTAATACCTTGTAAAAGTTATGACAAAGTACCTTTTGTCTAACTTTATTGCATCGGGACTGATTGTGCATGTAACCGCGTAGCGTGAATGTTTAGTCTCTGTTCGGAAGTTCAGCAAGTGTGTACGTCTTAGATAAGATGTATTCGCTTACATTTTTCACTGTTATGTATAAGGTGCAGGGTGGGTGGGATTCTAATGTCGTTTGTATTGTGTCCCTTCAGAATTGCCACTACCGTATTAGTTCTATTATTTTTTAACACTGCAAACGCAATTCTGTCCATACATGAGGATGCGGATCGAAAGTTAAACTGAGATTGTAACGGCAAGAACTGATTGTAAATTCGTTCGTTTTGCTTCGCGACCCTCTTCTGGCACTTAAACATCTAAAACAGATGAAGGAATTAAAACCCGAAAAAGCATTTGCTGTCCTGAGTGTGTACTTTTCCCCAGGCTACAAAATACTTAAGAAAGATTTTTGCAAAGCAGGGAATTAAGGGGAAAAAGCAGGTAGATGGCATCTGTCTGAGATACTGAAGTGTGGGTTTGTGGACTATAGTTTGATGGATCCTGGATCAATGGACTCTTTGTGAGTTGGGGGGGGGGGTCGATGCTTTTGCTGGTGTGAGTTGGGGGTTTGATGCTTTTGCTGGTGTGAGTTGGCGGGGGTCGATGCTGCTGCTGGTGCGAAGTGTGGTGGGCTTCAGGCCTCCGATGTTTCTCGTTCTGTGGGCTTCCTTTGTTTCGTGGATATCTGTGAGGTGGATGCATTTCAGGTTGTGCACTGTATATACTGTCTACTCTGATATTCAATGTACTTTGAAACCTTTGAAACCAGCCATGATTTTAGTAAATGGCCGAGCAGGCTTGATGGAGCAGATGTCCAACTCCTGCTCTTAACATTCCTTGAAGCAATTAGCCTGGCTGAATACCGAATGTTGAGAATACCGAATCTTGTCAGGCTCAAAAACCATTACCGTTCTTATTTCTCTCGATGGTGCTCTCCTGGCTGGTTAACCCTCCAGATGAAGATTCACCACTTGATGTCATGTCATCCCGGCTGTGATGCTCGTAGAGTGGTAAAGGGCGTTGGCCTCCTCCACACCTGCTGGGGAAATAAGGAAACTTACTCCAGGAACCAAAGAAATTTTGCACCCCAAGTTTTCACTTATAACCTATTCTAGAGGTTATGGTTCCAGGATTGTTCTTGGCAATTTTTTCTACAGAAGTGGTTTGTTATTGCATTTTTCTGGGCATTACAAGATGGGTGACACCCCCCCCCCCCCCCCCAAACCACCCTCCCTGGTCATTATCAATATTCTTCAGAGATCATCTGCTTGGTTTCAGTAGTCACATAATCAGGACTTGCAATATGCACCACTGCATATCACATTATCAATATTCTTCAGAGATTGTCTGCCTGGTGTCAGTGGTCACATAACCAGGACTTGTGACCTGCACCAGCTGCTCATATGACATCCACTGCCTGTTCCCGTGGCTTCACGTGGCCCTGGTCATGGGGGAGGAACACTGAGCAGGTGCTGCACCTTGCCCAAGGGTGACCTGCAGGCTAGCGGAGGGAAGGAGCGCCTTACACCTCCATTGGTAGAGACATATCTCCACTCGTCACCCATGATCTCTGACAACATACGACACAATGATGATGATGATACCACAATATGACTGAAACAGTAATCCACTAATATCCAACAACACAAGTTGCTACGACAATGAGAGAACTTAAATTCAGTTAACTGAACAACTTCAGTAATGGTGATTGAGGACTGCCTTTACAAACTCATCTTCGGGAGAGGGAAACCAGAGGTCCATGAGCCGTTCTTCATCAGTGGATCCGAGGTGGAGAGAATGAGCAACTTTAAATTCCTCAGTGTTATTAGTTCAGAGGACCTGTCCTGGACCCAGCACGCAAGTGCAATTGTGAAGAAAGTATAGCAGAACCTCTACTTCCTCAGAGATCTGCGGAAAATGGTGTGATGTCTAAAATTTTGACAAATTTCTATAGATGTGTGGTGGAGAGTATATTGACAGGCTGCATCATGGCCTGGTATGGAAACACGAAAGCCTTTGAACAGAAAATCTTACAAAAAGTAATGGATACTGCCCAGTACATCACGAATAAAGCCCTCCCAACCATTGAGCACATCTACATAAAATGCTGTCATAATAAAGCAGATTCCATCATCAGAGATCCCCACCACCCAGGCCATGCTCTTTTCTCACTGCTGCCATCAGGAAGAAGGTACAGGAGCCTCAGGACTCTCACCACCAGGTTCAAGAACAGTTACTACCCCTCAACAACCAGGTTGTTGAATAAAAGAGGATAACTACACTCACCTGCCCATCCATTGAGATGTTCCCATGACCAATGATCTCACTTTAAGGACTCTTTATCTCATTATCTCATGTTCTCGTTATTTATTGCTATTTACTTATATTTGCGTTTGCAAAGTTTGTTGTCTTCTGCACTCTGGTTGATCTTTCACTGATCCTGTGATAGTTACTATTCTATAGATTTGCTGAGTATGCCCACAGGAAAATGAATCTCAGGGTTGTATATGATGATGTATATGTACTCTGAAAATAAATGCACTTTGAACTTTGATGCACTAATGAACTAAGACCTCCATCATTACCCAGTCTGACACGTCTCCAACTATAGACCACAGTAATATGGTTGATTTTTAACCTCCGTCCTGGCAAACCACTCAACACGACTGAGCCAGAGTGAAAGCTCTCCAACTTGGGGCACAGTGCAAGACCACGGTGGTTAAAGACCACTTTCCTCAGGAGTATCTAAGGGTGCTTGGTGATTACTGCAAGAATAATTTAGAATAGATTGAACATTTACAAGTCCCACTGCTCCATTGAAGCTAACAGGGTATTATTGATTGCAGCTGGTTTAAGCCTCTGAGTGCAAATTCCGCCTGAGGAATCAGGTCAGGTTTTTGGGGAGGAAGGAATGTGAAGAAAGCACAGGACAGTGAAAACAGACCAAAATATCAGGGGTTCTCCGGCACTGGTAAAACATTCAGTGTACTGTATACAGAAGATAATCCCAGTCTCTGATTTTGTCTGTACAAACAACATTAATGCTGCTCAGCTGCAGAACTGGGAACAATAAATATAGAAACAGAAAAACACAGATAAATTAAACTTCAAAAAGTAGGAAATACTGGAAATACTCAGCTGGGTCAGGGAGGGGGAGGGAGAGGGAGGGGGAGAGAGAGGGGGAGAAGGAGGGGGAGAAGGAGGGGGAGAAGGAGGGGGAGAGAGGAAGGGGAGAGGGAGGGGGAGAGAGGGGGTGAGGGGAGACAGGGCAGAGAGGGAGGGGGAGAGGAAGGGGAGAGAGGGAGGAAAAGGGGTGAGAGGGGTGAGGGGGGAGAGAGGGTAGAGGGGATAGAGGTGGGAGAGAGAGGGGGAGAGAGAGGGCAGGGAAAATGGGGGAGAGAGGGGAGAGAGGGGAGACAGGGGACAGGGAAAGGGGAGGGGAGAGAGAATGGAGAGGGGGATTAGGAGGAGATGAAGGAAGTGAGATAGAAAGAAGAGAAGTGGGGGAATGGGGGAATGGGGGAGGGGAGAGGGAGCAGACGGGGTAAGAGAGGGAGGGTTGAGAGAGGAACGGCGACAGGAGGGAGAGAGGCAGAGGTCAGTGTTAACCAAATCAGGTCTATTCATATGAAACATTAACTGCCTTCCTCTTCATAGGTGCTGCCTAACTGGTATTTCCAGAATTTTCTGTACCATGTTTGTAATAAATTATAACTCCTAAAAAGGACAGTCATCTTCAAACTCTCCTTCATAACCATCTGAGATTGACATCTGTCTAATGACAGCAGAGCTTAAGAATGTGGGTCTAAAGAAGGGAAGTTACCAATGAGGTGTTACAGCATGTCAACTATTCTTTGATGCTCAGCACATTTTCTGGGAAGAGTAACATATCAAATTCTTTTCTTTCCCTTTCTCCAACCAACAGCTCCCCGTCCTGTCCCACTCTCCCTCCACTGAGACACAACATCACTGAGTTCCCCGCTGTTCCCCACCAGCCCGTCCTGTTCACTCTCATTGTGACAGTGTTGCTGAGCTTTCCTCTATTCCCCACCAACCGGCCTTGTTCCAATGACTGAACCGGCATTAAACAACGGTCTTTTTCCTGCCACGTCAGCCCAGTGATAACAAATGGGAGAGTGTGTGATTACATCTTTGTGCCCTTTTCCTCAGAAGAATGCATGACTCCCAATACACCACAAAATTTGTCTTTATTGTGGGGATATCATAAAATATATCGTACAATACATTCCTGTTTACCCGTAAGTTGAGGGTTGAAGAGTCCCTTTAGAAGTTGAACTTACGACAACGCTGTAGTGTTTCTGGAGCCATTTACATTTCAAAATGTAGATCAAGTTCAAAATAGTCTTACCCAAAGAATAAGCTTGTATATAGAAACATAGAAAATAGGTGCAGGAGTAGGCCATTCGGCCCTTCGAGCTTGCACCGCCATTTATTATGATCATGGCTGATCATCCAACTCAGAACCCTGCACCAGCCTTCCCCCCATACCCTCTGATCCCCGTAGCCACAAGGGCCATATCTAACTCTCTCTTAAATATAGCCAATGAACTGGCCCCAACTGTTTCCTGTGGCAGAGAATTCCACAGATTCACCACTCTCTGTGTGAAGAATTTTTTCCTAATCTCAGTCCTAAAAGGCTTCACCTTTATCCTCAAACCGTGACCCCTCGAACAGAAATTGTTGGAAATCTAGTGTAACACACACCAAATGTTGGAGGAGCTCAGCAGATCAGACAGCATCTGTGGAGGGGAAGAAGCAGCTGATGTTTCCGGTGGAGACCCTTCATATAGCTTGATTAAGGTTCTTGGCTCGAAATGTCAGCCAGATATTCTCCTCCATGGATGCTGCCTGATCTGCTGAGATCTCCCAGCATTTTGTGTGTGCCAGTCTGGATTTCCAGCATCTGCAGAATCTCTTGTGCTTACGATATTTGTGACTTGCTTATAATGCGGAAAAATTTAATGGAACGCAGAATGATTGGAATGCAAGCAATCTGGTTATAAAATGCAACTGGAAGGAGTGCATTCTGCTGACGGACATTTTATCTCACCTATTATTTAGAGAAGGTGACATAGATGTTACAGTATTGATTGTCACACAGCACCACCTCATCTTTAAAGATGACAAAGACCTTGAGGAGCTGAATTACAAGGAAAGGTACTTCATTGCCTGAGTGTAGGAGTTTGAGGGCTGACTTGATAGAGGTCTACAAAATTACGAGGGGGGTATAGGCAAGGTGTATGCATGCGGGACTTTTCCCCTCAGGTTAGGTGAGGCTAAAACTAGAGGTCATAGGTTAGGGATGAAAAGTGAAATATTTAAGGGGAACATGAAGAATATCTTCATTTAGAGGGTGGTGTGAGTGTGGATCGAGCAAATATGGGGAATATAGATAGGGTAAATCCAGACAAGATTTTTCCACTGAGGTTTGGAAAGACCAGAACTAGAGGACAGAATCAGAATCAGCAGCATATGTCATTGAAATTTTTTCAAAGTCCATTCAGAAATTGGATGTTAGAGGGGTTAAGGGTGAAAGTTGAGGGGAACCTCAGGGGAACTCACTCAGAGGGTGGTGCAAGTGTGGAATATAGATAGGGTAAATGCAGGCAGGCTTATTCCACTGAGATTTGGTGAGACCACAGTTATAGATTAAGAGTGAAAGATGAACTATTTAAGGGGAACTTCTTCACTCGGAGGGTGGTGAGAGTGTGGAACGGGCTGCCAGTGAAAGTGTTGGATGTGGGTTTGATTTCAACATTTAAGAGAAGTTTGAAGAGTACATGGATGGGAGGGGCTTGGAGGGCTATGTTCCAGGTGTACATTGAAGTTTGGAACAGACTAGATGGGCTCTAGATTATTTGTAACAAGACAGCAATAATCCTTGTCTGGAGCCCGTTCTGAGTTATGCTGGACGGTGGCTTATGTGAAGAGCTTATGAAGCAGGAACAGGTCAGTCACCTTAATGGAGCTGTAGACGCTGGAATCTGGAGCAATGCACCTGTAGTCTCCAGTGTTACCTTCAAAGAAAGTTGGTGTGGTTTATTATTGTCACATTTGCTGAGGTAAAGTGAGAAACTGTTTTGCATGCCATCTGCACAAATTATTTCACCACATTAGTGCACTGGGGTAGTATGTTATTATTTACTTTACTTTACTTTATTGTCGCCAAACAATTGATACTAGAGTGTAAAATCATCACAGTGATATTTAATTCTGCGCTTCGCACTCCCTGGAGTAAAATTGATAGTAAATAGTAAAAATTTAAATTATAAATCATAAATAGAAAATAGAAAAGGGAAAGTAAGGTAGTGCAAAAAAACCCAGAGGCAGGTCCGGATATTTGGAGAGTACGCCCCAGATCTGGGTCAGGATCCATTCAGCAGTCTTATCACAGTTGGAAAGAAGCTGTTCCCAAATCTGGCCAAATCTTATGTTATGTGTGCATAATAAAGCAATTCACTTTCCAGTGGCCAGTGCAAGGGGTTCACCTGGAACAATGGTGACCAGGTTGCGCACACATGGGATTGAGCTGAAGTTCAGTAGTAGAATGTTCTCAAGTAAACCCACACCAAATTTGTCTTTATTAAGAACATAAAATGGTGACAGAAAGACACAAATATTAATGCAGCAAATGCACACAATACACCTGTGGAAACAAATGGCAGACCAAAAAGGACCATTAAACCACCTCAGAGAATGATTGCAAGTTGATGAGTGGATAAGGGACATCATAATTGCTCATCATAATTGAAGTTGAAATGTTGAACACTTGAAAAATTTAAAAAAAGAGAAAAAAGGCTGACTACAGAATGTAGATATCTTTGTTGGAAAGGACTGTTGTTCCTTGAAGTTTTATGAGGACATTCTATTGTATTTGTTTTTCTTTCAAGGGGGAAGATGTGAGGGGTTCACCTGGAAGCAGATGGTGACTGGGCTGTGTGAGCACAGGGTTGAGCAGCAGCTCAGTAATAAAATGTTCCAACATAAACTTGTGCAAGTTTGTCTTTATTAAGAACAAACATAATAGATCGTACGAAGGAGAATGAACAAGTCATTACCACAGCAGCAGTATTAAGCAGTTAGTCTCAGATTAGCTATATCACTGCAAGGTACAAAAGAACAAGAAAATCTGCAGATGCTGCAAATCCAAAGCAACACACACAAAATGCTAGAGGAACTCAGATCAGACAACGTTTTATAAGGAATTAATGCAGAAAACCAAGTAATTGCAAAGAGTTCATAAACATTTTCTTGCAACTCTACTGACACTCCTGTACCTATTGTCACCTTACGGACATAAAATCAATCTATGTATATAAGTCATCTTATTTACTTATATTGTTTATTATTATTGTTTTCTTTATCTATTTGAGGGTGACGGGATAGAAATACGTCTCTACCAAAGGAGGTGTAAGGCGCACCTTCCCTTCCGCTAGCCTGCAGGTCACCCTTGGGTGAGGTGTAGCACCCGCTTAGCCCCTCCCCTGATCAGGGTCACGTGAAGCCATGGCAGCAGGTGGCAGATGGTCGTATGAGCAGCCGGTGCAGATCACAAGTCCTGGTTATGCGACCACTAACGCCAGGCAAACAATCTTTGAAGAGTATTGATAATGGCTGGGGTCACCCATCTTGTAAAGACACTGCCCAGAAGAAGGCAATGGCAAACCACTTCTGTAGAAAAATTTGTCAAGAATGATCATGATGATGGAAAGACCATGATCACCCACGTCATAGGATACGGCATGTAATGATGATGATGATTTAACTTTTGTGCCTTTTTTTTTGTGCTCCATCAGATCCGGAGAAACAATTATTTTGTTCTCCTTTTCACTTGTGTACTGGAATTGACACTGAACCACCTTGAATCGTCCATACCGATCATTTCATGACATCGGTACAATGAGGTAGTACAAATGAAAAGCCACAGAAGAATGAAAGAGTCACTATCACAGCAGCTGCATCAAGCAATTAGTCCCAGAGCTACAGAGATCACTAGACAACAAAGAGTTTGTTTCCTGAATGCCTTTGGGTGTACCTTACAGATTTTGGGCTGCTGATCATGAAAATCGCCATGAAGTTTTTTTAAATCACGAACCATTTTGTTAAAATCATCTATGTTTTTTAAAATGTTGCCCACGATACAAGCTAAAAAGTTTTCTATCTTGTCCAGCTTTGAGCAGTTCTATCACAACCACAAAAAATTCTGAGGAAGCAACACTTCTGAAAAAAATTTGCTGTCCAGTAGATCGAGAGGGTTGCAAACTCAGCTCGCTCCATCGTGGGCAGAGCGCTCTCCGCCACTGAGAACACCTTCAAAAAGCAATGCCTCAAGAAGGTGGCATCCATCACATGCGCCACCCAGGATGTGCCTACTTCGCGTTACTACCATCAGAGAGGCGATGTAGGAGACTGAAGGCCCACACACAATGCAGCTGATTTCCCTTTTGCCATAAGATTTCTGAAAAGTCAATATTCGACTTTTGTACTTCGTAATTTTTAGTAATTCTTATATCTTGCAATTTACTGCTCCTGCGAAGCAACAATTTTCTCAACAAGTGTCTGTGGTAATAAACCTGATTCCGATTAGCACGGTGCTGATCCAGTGATGGGTGATCTGACTGGCTGGTCCCTACAGATGGAGGTATAGAGCTGGACCAGGCAGACAGTGGATGTGTCTTGGATGTCAACTTTAAATGATAGGTCAAGCTGTCTGGCGAAGTTCTTGGGAAAGGTATTACGGTGACATCCTGAAGATAATAAACAAGATCTCAAATCTGTTTGAACAATTTCAGTTAATCTAAAAATTTGGTCTTCATTCTTGGTGCCCATGTCCAAAATCATCAGATGGGTTGCAGAGTCAGCTTGGTACTTCTGACAGGTCATCTTCATCATTACACGCCATGTCGTACGGCGCAAGTGATCATGGTCTTAAATCATGATTGTTCAAGGCAGATTTTTCTACAGAAGTAGTTTGCCATTGCCTTCTTCTGGGCAGTGTCTTTACAAGACAGGTAACACCCCCACCCCCAGGCCATTATCAATACTGTTCAGATATTGTCCACCTGGCGCCAGTGGTCACATAACCAAGACTTGTGATGTGTACCGGCTGCTCATACCACCATCCACCACCTGCTCCCACGGCTTCATGTGACCCTGATTGGGGGCTAAGCAGGTGCTACACCTTGCCCAAGGGTGATCTGCAGCCTAGTGGAGGGAAAGAGTGCCTTGCACCTCCTTGAGTAGAGATGTAATCTCTACATCTATAAAAAACAGTCTAAGATTTTTTAAGAAAACCGTAAGATGAAGGAAGTGAGGCACCATGGTATCGTGGTTAGCGTGATGCCATTACAACTTGGGGCAACGGAGTTTGGAGTTTAATTCCAAGTGGAGGTAATCACTGGCAGTCGTAAGCATGCAGCCTGGGGACTTTGGTTGTCTGACTCTGATCCTGAGGCAACTGAGTAATTTGGTGCGTCCCAGGTGACTGAGCAGCCTTATTCAAGGTCAGCACAGCTCACCCACAAATGGGGCAAGCGACTAGAAAAGGTGTCTCAAAAATTGCTTGCCCCAAGCCAACTGGCCAGCATACCATAGCTGCTGATTTTACCAACCTGGATTAGTGAGCGAGCAACTAACGAAACTTCGATTTTCTCTCAACCCATCTCGTCACATCCGCTATGACCTACAGCGATGAGGTCAAGGAGAACTGCTAACAATTTGATCAAATTGTGAAATCAGCACCTCCAGGAGATAAGCTGCTTCTGCTTGGCAACTTTAACATGAGGGTTAGCAAAGATTTCAGAAACTGGAAAGGGGAGCTAGGTCCGCCTGGTGATAGCAAAATGGACAGTACCAGTCTGCTGCTGTTGAGCCTCTGTGCTGTAAACGATCTGACTATCCCCAACACCCTGTTCAGGCAAGCTGACAAATACAAGACAACACGGAAGCAGCTGAGATCCAAAGAGTGGCATCTGATAAATTTTCTCATCACTCGGAGGTGGGACGCTGGTGACTTCAGGATGACCACAGCGATATGCGGAGGAGAGTGCTGAACTGATCATCAGCTGGTTAGATCGATTCTTACAATACACATTGCTCTGAAACATCGCAAGAAGCCAAAGGCCAGTCAGTTCCCCTCTACCACCACTCTGCTCCGTCTAGCGAAATTAGTCCTTACTCTTAATAATTTCTCCTTTGGCTCCTCCCATTTCCTCCAAACTAAAGGTGTAGCTATGGGCACCCGTATGGGTCCTAGCTATGCCTGTCTTTTTGTTGGCTTTGTGGAACAATCTATGTTCCGCACCTATTCTGATATCTGTCCCCCACTTTTCCTTCGCTACATCGACGACTGCATTGGCGCTGCTTCCTGCACGCATGCTGAGCTCGTTGACTTTATTAACTTTGCCTCCAAATTTCACCCTGCCCTCAAGTTTACCTGGTCCATTTCCGACACCTCCTTCCACTTTCTAGATCTTTCTGTCTCTATCTCTAGAGATAGCTTATCTACTGATGTCTGCTATAAGCCTACTGACTCTCACAGCTATCTGGACTATTCCTCTTTTCACCCTGCCTCTTGCAAAAATGCCATCCCCTTCTCGCAATTCCTCCGTCTCCGCTGCATCTGCTCTCAGGATGAGGCTTTTCATTCCAGGACGAGGGAGATGTCCTCCTTTTTTAAAGAAAGGGGCTTCCCTTCCTCCACTATCAACTCTGCTCTTAAACGCATCTCCCCCATTTCATGCACATCTGCTCTCACTCCATCCTCCCGCCACCCCACTAGGAATAGGGTTCCCCTGGTCCTCACCTACCATCTCACCAGCCTCCGAGTCCAACATATTATTCTCTGTAGCTTCCGCCACCTCCAACGGGATCCCACCACTAAGCACATCTTTCCCTCCCCCCACTGCTTTCCGCAAGGATCGCTCCCTACGCGACTCCCCTGTCCATTCGTCCCTCCCATTCCTCCCCACTGATCTCCCTCCTGGCACTTATCCTTGTAAGCGGAACAAGTGCTACACATGCCCTTACACTTCCTTACCACCATTCAGGGCCCCAAACGGTCCTTCCAGGTGAGGTGACACTTCACCTGTGAGTCAGCTGGGGTGATATACTGCGTCCGGTGCTCCTGATGTGGCCTTTTATATATTGGCGAGACCCGACGCAGACTGGGAGATCGTTTTGCTGAACACCTACGCTCTGTCTGCCAGAGAAAGCAGGATCTCCCAGTGGCCACAGATGTTAATTCCACATCCCATTCCCATTCTGACATGTCTATCCACGGCCTCCTCTACTGTAGAGATGAAGCCACACTCAGGTTGGAGGAACAACACCCTATATTCCGTCTGGGTAGCCTCCAACCTGATGGCATGAACATCGACTTCTCTAACTTCCGCTAATGCCCCACCTCCCCCTCGTACCCCATCCGTTATTTATTTATATACACACATTCTTTCTCTCTCTCTCCTTTTTCTCCCTCTGTTCCTCTGACTATACCCCTTGCCCATCCTCTGGGTTTCCCCCCCCTCCCCCTTTTCCTTCTCCCTGGGCCTCCTGTCCCATGATCCTCTCGTATCCCTTTTGCCAATCACCTGTCCAGCTCTGGGCTCCATCCCTCCCCCTCCTGTCTTCTCCTATCATTTTGGATCTCCCCCTCCCACTTTTAAATCTCTTACTAGCTCTTTCTTCAGTTAGTCCTGACGAAGGGTCTTGGCCTGAAATGTCGACTGTACCTCTTCCTAGTGATGCTGCCTGGCCTGCTGCGTTCACCAGCAACTTTGATGTGTGTTGCTTGAATTTCCAGCATCTGCAGAATTCCTCATGTTGACAGTCATTCGATATCGGGAAGCTGACCACCCTTGGCACCAGGAACAATTTGTGGACAATCTGGATGAGAAGTTGATGCTACACGGCCCCCTCATTTGGAAACCCCGCACAGAAATGCAAGGACTATAAAGCCCTGGTACAGAGTTGGCTACATCTTTTCTCGGGTCCAGAAGCAGAACCACCAAGACTGGTTTGATGAAAATGATGAGAGCATCACAAAGATCTTGCAAGCAAAGCAGAAAGCATTTATTGCATGGCAGAATGACTTGTCCTGTTTCAAAACGTGATCAGTTTAAGCATCTCCAGAGACAAGCATAGAGTGCACTACGCAGAATGCAGGATGCATCGCGGGAGAGAAAAGCAGAAGTTGTTCAGTGCTACGCTGACACAAAAAACTGAAAGATGTTTATCAGGACCATTGAAGCAGTCTATGGACTGCACAAACCGAATCACACACCCCTCTTACTGGCAGCTGGTAAAATGCTGCACAGGGCGAGAATTAACATTAATGAGAGATGGAGAGAACACTTCAGTAGCCTTCTCAACATGTTGGCTACTGTCGATTGAACCGTGCTTAATCAGATCACCCAGATGTCTGCTATCAACACTCTTGATCTCCTTCCTACCCTGGATGAAGTCAGGAAGGCCATTTCTCAGACAAACTCTGGTAAGGCCCCTGGGAGGGATGGAATTCCTAATGAGCTCTTTAAGTCAGCAGGCTCACTAGCACTCACAGTGTTGCATGACATCCTGACAAGCACATAAGCGGAAGAAGGCACGCCTGAGGTCTTCAGGGATGCCATAATAGTTCCACTGTTCAGGGGCAAAGGTAGCAGGGCTCACTGCGGCAACGACCAGGGTATATCTCTCCTGTCTGTCACGGGGAAAATTGTCCTCAACTGCTTGATTGCCAACATATCAGAGGCGAACCATCTTGAGGCACAGTGTGGCTTTTGCCCATGTACTATCGACATGGTTTTCACCATCTGTCAGATTCAACAAGAGTGTACTGAACAGAATTTGCAACTACGTGCCATCTTCATAGACCTAACCAAAGCCTTTGATATGGTCCACAGGGAGCTCCTATGGTGAATGCTGTCAAAACTTGGGTGCTTGCACAGATTCAGCAATCTCGTCCGCGTCTTCCACAATGACATCAGTGGCCTTGTTCTGTCAAATGGGGAGACTTTGATGCCATTCTCCATTTTAAGTGGCATGATGCAAGAGTGTACTGGCACCTCTGCTGTTTAATTTGTTCCTCACGCGCGTACGACACCACGCATTCGGCATTGTACAACGTCGGATATACGTAAGTACAGGATGGACAGATCACTTTTTGCTTGCATCGCTTGAGGGCTCGTACAAAAACACTTAGCAATTTCATTCGAGAAGCCAGATATGCTGATCACTGTACCCTCATGGCCTACACAGGAGCCGATCTTCAGCTGCTTGTCGATAGGTTTGCAGAAGCCACTCGTCTCTTTGGCCTCACCATCAGCCTACAAAGGACTGAAGTCCTGTTCTAACCTGGACCAATGTCTACTGAACCCAGCCCCATCCATCTGCATCAAAGGTATACAGCTTAGAACAGTGGAGGAATTCAAATACCTCGGAAGTGTTATTTATAGTGATGGCTCCCTCAATATAGAAATCAGTAGTAGGATTTGCAAGGCCAGTCAATCCTTCAGGCACTTGTGTGCATGAGTTTATTGAACCAGCATAACATCTGAAAAGCCACGAAACTCAAGGTGTACAAAGCGGTCGCCATTAGCAGTCTACTATATGGCTGTGAAACCTGGTCCGTATACAGAAGACTGGAAGCCTTCCGTCCACGTAGCCTGAGAGCAATCCTGGACGTCCACTGGCAGGACCGCGTCACCAACGAGCACAAGCATGGAAGCAATGATCCTGCAAGCCAGCCTCACTGGACAGGGCATGTTCCAGAGTACCCAAATAATTGCTATACGGAGAAGTGTCGCAAGGAAGAAGAGATGGGGCGACCTCGTAAGAGGTTCAAGGACTGTGTGAAGGCCAATCTGGTGCATGCAGACACTGCACCTAGGCAGCTTGAGTGGAGAGCTCAGGGCCAGACTGGATGTGTGCCCTGGTCCGACAGACAAGCCTCCAACAAACCAGACTGGGTAGCGTGCCCTGGTCTGACAGACAAGCCTCCAACAAACCAGACTGGGTAGCGTGCCCTGGTCTGACAGACAAGCCTCCAACAACTTCAATAGACACGTGCAGATCTGGTCGCTGCTCGAGAGAGGAGAAAAATGGCCACATCAGTTGCTCCAACAGCGGCTGGACAGTTTACCTGTCCTCACTGTCAACACTCATGCCTTTCTACAATCGGACTGCAAAGCTACCTCAGAACACACAAATGATGAGCTGCACAGACAAACATCATTGTCAGAATTGACAGACAACCAACATGTTCAAAGTAAACTTATTATCAAAGTCCATATATGTCACTATACACAACCCAGAATTTGTTTTCTTGTAGGTATGTTAAATAAACCCATAATGGAATAATAACCATAATAGACTCAATGAAAGACTGCACCAACTAGGGCATCCAAATACAAAAAGCCGAAATAATAATAATAAATAAATAAGCAATAAATATCAAGAACATGAGATGAAGAGCCCTTGAAGGTGAGTCCATAGACTGTGGGAACATTTCAATGATGTGGCAAATGAAGTTGAGTGAAGTTATCCTCTTTGGTTCAAGAACCTGATGGTTGAGGGGGAGTAACTATTCCTGAATCCAGTGGGTCCTGAAGCTCCTGTACCTCCTTCCTGATGGCAGCAGACCCAGAGCATGTCCTGGGTGGTGAGGGTCCCTGGTGATGGATACTGCTTTCTTGTGATAGTGTTTCACGTAGATGTGCTCAAATGTTGGGGCGGGCTTTACTCATTATGTGCTGGGCTGTATCTCCTAATTTTTGTTGGGAATTTCTATTCAAGGGTGTTGGTGTTTCCATACCAGGCTGTGACATAGCCAGTCAATATACATATGATAAATAAATGAATCCAAACTGAATCGCCAGCCACTGGGACATGATAATCACTAAATATCAGAAAATATTGGCTTTTTGCATCAAACTTCTGTAGCCCCCTGGCCACCCTCAGGGTCACTCGGCTCGCTGTCGTCTAGGGAAACAACCTCAGCCCCGCCAAACTGGGTAATTCGTTTGTGTGGATGCTGTGTGAGGTACCCCACCCCGCCCAAATAACAGACATTACACCAGATGCAATTAAGTGATTTACAGTTTATAGATATTACTGGAACTATATAATTAAAAGAGAATAAAATATAAAAGGAAAATAAAAGGCGCCACACTTATCAAAGTTCAATCTCTTCGTGCACAAAAACCGTTGGAGCTCAAAGACCTTCTTCTTCACCCTGCAACCCCTCGGACCACCTCGACCGGCCGCCTGGGACCAACAACGGTGGTTGACCAGACGCTCCACACGAGTCCGAGTCTGTCTCCGTCTCCTCGCCGAACGTCCCGCTCGGGGTCCGACCCCGTTAGCGGACTCACAGCACCTGGTCCATCCTCTGTCTCGCTCTCCTGCCTTCTGCCCCAAAACCCCACGCATACAGTATCTTCAAATACACCAAAACCATAACAACTATCCCAATTGGTTAATAGCACCCTCTTATCACCCTCTAAACCACAATAAGCTACTAGCGCAAACTTTCTCAGCGTTAAAGCACAACAAAGCCGCATTCCCCAGATTAACATAACAAAAACACCATTTTAATTAGCCTCCGCAGTAACATAAAAATTGAAACCCCCTTACACTCTCCCCCCACCAAATAAAGTCATGTCCTCATGACTTCTAAATAACTCGCCACCCAGTCCTACAGACACACAACACACACATACACAGATACACACAGTGACAGTGCTCCCCAAACAGTGGACCTTACTCCCGTCCCACGGGTGCTAAATAGGCCAACCTATCTGGGAGCTTCTTAACCCTCCGAGACCTCCGTACCCCCTCACCTAAACCCACAAGGCTCAGACACTACTAGGGATACCTCGAGCCTGCTTGCCAACTCCTCTCTCACTCAGGCCACCACTACAGCTCGGAGCCCCCTGTCCCGTGGCCGGGGCCCCGCCTCTCCTCCTTCCTGATCCTGCTGTAACTCAGACTGCCCACAGCTAGCCCTCCCCACTACACCTGACTCAGTGGGAGAAGGGCCAAAGGTCTCTTCCTCAATCACGGGGAAGTTAGCGAAAGGCAGCATGTACCACATGTGCAGCACATTATCCTTCGAATCTGTATTCTTCCTCATTCCTTCGATCGGTAGCTGCTGTTTGAGTTTCTCCAAACTGAAACATTTAGCTGGGGCTACCCCTTCAGCCTCCTGCAGTCGAGACGTCAGCTTCTTCAGGGACTCCTTCAACTCTCGCCACAGCCTCCGCAGTTCTGACTCAGGGTTCCTGGCCATCTCAATCTGGGATGCAGTTACCCCACCAGCTTCTTCCACCCTGACCTGAAAAGCAGCAGTTAAAGGATGTTCAGCCTCCGGTTGTTTCTTCCTGAGGGCGTCTTCCAGGTCAACTTTCAGTTTTTCCACTTCATTTAAACTCGTGATAGTCATCTTCAGGTTCCTTTCAAGCGTCCGCCTCCCTTTTCCGAGATCTGTCCTCCATTTCTTTACCTCCTCGGGAGTGTAGTCAAACTCCCCTCCCTGGGCTCTCGGTTTTCTGTTGACCTTAGTCAGAACACTTTCTTGATCTTCCCCAACTTGTAAGTTTTCCAATCTGTTCTGAATGGACGTCTTGAGTTTCTGCTGATCCCTTCGAAGGTGGGTCATTGTTTCTTCTCGCTGGATTAATTCGTCAGTATATGACCGCAGTGCGGTGCAAATCCCCTCTCTTCCCTGTGTCTCACTCAGATTGACGACCTGGGTTTCCATCCCCCGGTCCACCACCGTCTGTCCGAACACCAGGAAGTTCAACTGGTATGTCGGGTCATTTTCCTCACATTGCACCAAACTCCTCCGGCCAAAAACTCCTCCACATTTGACACTTCGCTTTGGTCGCCCGGGCTCAGCCACTCGCCTCGCCTCATAGTCCCCCCAGGCGAATCCAAGCTCTAGGCGGTCATCCACATACGTCAACACTCCACACACCTTCACTTCCCCCATGGTTTTCCTCATGCCCCGCGGGAAGGATGCAGGGGCTCCGGATATGCCCTTGGGCATCTTTTTGGATCGGAAGAATCCTAGGGAACTAGTAACGGCCATCTTCGGCTCAACAGCCGCACTCCTCAGGATCTGGCAACATCCACCCCTCAGATGCAGCACATTAAACCACATCGCATCATCCACACACACGCTGCCTTCATCTTCCACGCCGCCAGGGTCCAGTTGCCGCGACCTCTCTCTCACTGAGGTGTCTTCAGCGGTCAACTCCCCTCCCTCGTGGTGGTTCGGAGCATCTACTAAGAGGGTCTCACCCTCAGCTACTTTCCCCAAGCCCTACCACAGCTGGGTCTCGTTTAAATTCGGTACTGGCTCAAGGCTGCTACACACGTCCTCAGAAGCAACTCGACACGCTGGGTGCCCAGAAAATGCCTCCATGAACTCCAGGGTTATTAACCAATCATCGTCTTCTGGATAACTACTACCACTAGTACCCAAAGTCTCCGGTGCCCTTGCGGTTGTCAAGGATAAATGCTTCAGACACCGGTTGTAAAACGAACTGTACAACAACTTGATCTGTGCGCCGGGGTCGAGGATAGCTTTAGCATCGCTTCCCTCTATCCATAACGACACCCTGGGGCGTTGTCCCTCTAAGCCTTCAGGAATAGGGTCTTTTCCTTGCGGAAGTTCAGTGGTACATTGCTAGGAACGTGTTTCCCCAGAGACCGCAGGCCGTACCCCCACTGGGCCTCCACTAAGTTTCCCGACACCTCTCTGATCAGCTGAACAACTGATCCCCTGGCACTACAAGCAATTTAGCCAACCTCCTCGCCAGAGAAGACACACTGAAAACTTTCCCCCCTCTTTCAAATAACTGACAGCTGTCACTACGGTGTAAGTGAACCTGACAGCTCTAACACCGTCACCAGCCCGCCTACTCAAACCTTCAACCAATCCCTGTCGCTCTCCCTCAACCGAGCACTGCCACTCATCTAACAACTGAGAGATCCGCTCCGCCCACGTCTCACACGTCTCCGCCCCTCCTGGGGTGGACACTATCCCCAGTGCCAGGCGGAGCCTGCCACAGCTAGAACATTTATTCGCAGACTCTACCTCCAAATCAGACCACTCTTTCCTCTCTCTCCCAACTGCATGGACAGCCCCGAGTGCCACCTCTAACTCGTCAATGCTAGTCTGAACTCGAACAAAGACCGCACCCACAACGCATACAGCAATCAACAGCAAATAACCCACAGAGACACACATTACAGATTTAATCAGGGCACCCACACAGCATACCAACAGACTCAAGCAACCCGGACAAAGCCCCACAATGCAGCCCCCCTGGCCACCCTCAGGGTCACTCGGCTCGCTGTCGTCTAGGGAAACAGCCTCGGCCCCGCCAAACTGGGTAATTCGTTTGTGTGGATGCTGTGTGAGGTACCCCACCCCGCCCAAATAACAGACATTACACCAGATGCAATTAAATGACTTACAGTTTATAGATATTACTGGAACTATATAATTAAGAGAGAATAAAATATAAAAGGAAAATAAAAGGCGCCACACTTATCAAAGTTCAATCTCTTCGTGCACAAAAACCGTTGGAGCTCAAGGACCTTCTTCTTCACCCTGCGACCCCCTCGGACCACCTCGACCGGCCGCCTGGGACCAACAATGGTGGTCGACCAGACGCTCCACACGAGTCCGAGTCCGTCTCCGTCTCCTCGCCGAACGTCCCGCTCAGGGTCCGACCCCGTTAGCGGACTCACAGCACCTGGTCCATCCTCTGTCTCGCTCTCCCGCCTTCTGCCCCAAAACCCCGCGCATACAGTATCTTCAAATACACCAAAACCATAACAACTATCCCAATTGGTTAATAGCACCCTCTTATCACCCTCTAAACCACAATAAGCTACTAGCGCAAACTTTCTCAGTGTTAAAGCACAACAAAGCCGCATTCCCCAGATTAACATAACAAAAACGCCATTTTAATTAGCCTCCGCAGTAACATAAAAATCGAAACCCCCTTACACTTCCAAGTAATTTCCCCTTGAACTATTAACTGGGAAATCTGTGGCCACCTGTGACTACAGTGGCATGCAAAAGCTTGGGCACTCCTGGTCAATATTTCTGTTACTGTGAATAGCTAAGCCAGTAAAAGATAAACTGATTTCCAAAAGGCATAAAGTTAAAGATGACACATTTTTAAAATATTTTAAGCAAGATTACTTTTTTATTTCCATCTTTTACAGTTTCAAAATAATAACAAAGGAAGAGGGCCCGAAGCAAAAGTTTGGGCACCCTGCATGGTCAGTACTTAGTAACACCCTCTTTGGCAAGTATCACAGCTTGTAAATGCTTTTTGTAGCCAGCTAAGAGTCTTTCAATTCTTGTTTGGGGGATTTTTGCCCATTCTTCCTTGCAAAAGGCTTCTAGTTCTGTGAGATTCTTGGGCTGTCTTGCATGCACTGCTCTTTTGAGGTCTATCCACATATTCTCGATTATGTTGCGGTCGGGGGACTTGAGGGCCATGACAAAACCTTCAGCTTGTGCCTCTTGAGGTAGTCCATTGTGGATTTTGAGGTGTGTTTAGGATCATTATCCTGTTGTAGAAGCCACCCTCTTTTCATCTTCAGCTTTTTTCTTTAAACAGTCGGTGTGATGTTTGCTTCCAGAACTTGCTGGTATTTAATTGAATTCTTTCTTCCCTCTACCAGTGAAATGTTCCTTGTGCCACTGGCTGCAACACAAGCCCAAAGCATGATCGATCCACCCCTGTGTGTAACAGTTGGAGAGGTGTTCTTTTCATGAAATTCTGCACCCTTTTTTCTCCAAAAATACCTTTGCTCATTGCGGCCAGAAAGTTCTATTTTAACTTCATCAGTCCACAGGACTTGTTTCCAAAATGCATCAGGCTTGTTTAGATGTTCCTTTGCAAACTTGATGCTGAATTTTGTGGTGAGGACACAGGAAAGGTTTTCTTCTGATGACTCTTCCATGAAGGTCATATTTGTGCAGGTGTCGCTGCACAGTAGAACAGTGCACCACCACTTCAGAGTCTGCTAAATCTTCCTGAAGGTCTTTTGCAGTCAAACGGGGGTTTTGTTTTGCCTTTCTAGCAATCCTATGAGCAGTTCTCTCGGAAAGTTTTCGTGGTCTTCCAGACCTTAACTTGACCTCCACCATTCCTGTTAACTGCCATTTCTTAATTACATTACGAATTGAGGAAATGGCTACCTGAAAACGCTTTTCTATCATCTTATAGCCTTCTCCTGCTTTGTGGGCATCATTTATTTTAATTTTCAAAGTGCTAGGCAGCTGCTTTGAGGAGCCCATGGCTGCTGATTGTTGGGACAAGGTTTGGGGAGTCAGAGTATTTATAAAGCTTTGAAATTTGCATCACCTGACCTTTCCTAACGATGACTATGAACAAGCCATAGCCCTAACAAGCTAATTAAGGATCTGAGACCTTGGTAAAAGTTACCTGAGAGCTCAAATCTCTTGGGGTGCCCAAACTTTTGCATGGTTCTCCTTTCCTTTTTTTCACTCTAAAATTGTACAAAACAAAAATAATACGCTAATTTTGCTTAAAATGTTGAAAAGAATGTTTCATCTTTAACCTTATGCCTTTTGGAGATCAGTTCATCTTCTACTCACTTAACTATTCACAGTAACAGAAATTTTGACCGGGAAGCCAAACTTTTGCATACCACTGTACATTTACTTCAAGTTGTGTTGTGGTGTATTAAATTATGTGAAAAATGTTGATAGTCTGAACAGTTCCAAGTGACACTGTAACTCTTTGTGAGCTCGCAGCATGTAAGTTGTCTGTACAAGTTAAACACTATAGGTTTGTGAAATGCTTGCTAATAGTGGCTGGATTCTTCCTTAGCCTCAGACACCACTGCCATGAGAACAAAAGACCAAAGAGTTTGTCTGTCTCTGTGTGTCTATGCATGTGGATTGAGGCACCTTTCCCTTGGTTCTTGGGACTTCACCTAGATCAAGGAATCACTATTGATTGGTGCCTAGTTTGAACCCAGGGTGATTTCACCATTTGGAATTCTAGTTCCCCCCCACAACAGTGACAATCAAGTCCCCTGACTATGGCAATAATTGAGTAGTGATTAATAATCGTGTGCTCTGAAATCTTCGTAACCTACTGCATAGTATTTTGTGTGGTTTATTTTTGTTTTCTGTTTTGTGATTATAAATTAGTCTTAAGTTACTTTGTTGTGCCACATCTCCTGGACAATCGATTTGGTTCGGATCTAATCCACCCAGTCCATTACACAGGTGGCCGTTGAACTGACCCCCTCTGAATGCTAGTATTGCTATAGTCCTGAAAGCGTAACCCAGTCATGCTACAGAGGCTGAAATTCTTGTTACTTGAAAAACCAGTCTGGTATTCGAGTGCCAATGGCTTTAAGCTGCTGAAAACAGTCATTTAACCTAGTCAACAAAAATCTACAGGGAGATTGATTTAAAACTTGCTATATAATCAAATATAAAGGTACAGGAGCTTCGGGAATTGTACTAACAGGTTTGGGAAGTTACTACCCTTCAACCATCAGGTTCTTGAACTAAAGGGGATAAACTTCACTCACCCCATCACTGAAATGCTGCCACAACCAATAGACTCATTCTCAAGGACTCTTCGTCTTATACTCTTGATATTTATTGCTTATTGATTTATTATTATTATTTTCTTCTTGTCTTCTGCATTCTGGTTGACCTTTCATTGATCCTATTATAGTTACTATTCTATAGATTTACTGAGTATGCCTACAAGAAAATGAATCTCAGGTTTGTACATCTTGACATATCTGTACTTTGATAAGAAGATTCACTTTGAACTTTGAAATAAATAATTCCACAGTCACATCACAGAAGGGCAGCACGGTCACATAGCAGCTAGTGTTACGTTTTACAATGCCCACTGTAAGATTGGGATTCAATTCCCATTGCTGTTTGCATGGAGTTGAAATATCTACCCTGTGACCATGTGGCTTCCCTCAAGTGCTCCAGTAACCTCCCACACAACGCATTTCACTATTTTTATTTACTTTATTATTGAGATATGGCGCAGAATAGTTCCTTCTGGCCCATTGTGCTGCACCGCCCAACAATCCCCCGATTTAACCTGGGCCTAATTAAGGGACAATTTACAATGACCAATTAACCTACCAACCAGTACGTCTTTGGACTGTGGGAGGAGACCAGTGTGGTCACAAGAACATACAAACTCCCTACAGACAGTGGTGGGAATTGAACCTGGGTCGCCTGTACTGTACTGCTGGTCACTAAACTAACGTGCCAAAGACTGAGTTAAAAAAAAGGCAGACAATGGAAGAATTCACGGGTTCATAAGCAGTGAGTATTGGATGAAACTAATCATAAAAAAGGGCAGAAATGGTTGGCTAATTGGAAAGATTGACGTTCATGATTATACAGCAGATAACTGGATATTGTATACTGAGCAGATTGAGCAGTGTTTTAAAGCAAATGGAATAGCTGGTGAGCAGTGAGTGCCAAGTTTGCTGGGTGCATTGGATTTAAAGGCACACAGTTTGCCTGGAAGTTTGACCATCATTTGCATGTCACATCCCTTGTAACAGAGTCAATTGAAAGTGAATGAAGAAAGGTACTGGATGATGCCAGAGCAGTACATTGTTTGATTAAACACTCTGTGTTGTTTACAGAATGTATTGCGGGTTATATGTAAAAGTATATAAATGTCACATATCATCACGCCACCACGTCATACATATATGCCTCATTTAAAAGTAAAAACCAAATTAGACTCGCATTCTGGACTCTCTGTGTTTTTCTTTTCAATTAGTTTTATGTTCTGGAGTTACAAACCATAACAACGTTGACCTGTTATCCTTAGTCCCAGCCACCTGCACTCGGGCCTTAGACCTCCACACCCCTCCCATCCATGTACTTATCCAAACTTCCCTTAAACGTTAAAAATTAGACCTTTAATAGCCACCGCAGTGGACAGATCATTCCACACTCCCATCGTACTCTGAATGAAGAAGCTTCCCCCTCAGGTTCCCCTTAAATATTTCTCTTTCTATGTATCAGTAGTACTGATGGGTGCCCATTGGTCAGCATGAATACGATGGGCCGATTGGTCAGTTTCCAAGCTGGACCACTCAATTACTCTATCTTAAAATTTTACAAAGTGACATCTCAAATTTTAGTGGAAGCTTCCAGTAATGAATCTTAATTTGACAAAGCTTCCTCTAAAGATGAGAAAGAGATATTTCTCAACCATAGATCAAATACCCAATTATAACAACATGAACTGCAATACATCTCCTTTGGAGAACTGTCAAAGCTTGCATTTAATCCAGTGACTGATATTTGCTTCCCATCTGCATGTTAAGCTTTGAAAGGAACATTATGGGCTATTTTGGTGCATTTGTATCTCTGTAGCCACAGCCAAGTGCAAAAGATCAGTGCCACTTGTCCTTAACGGTACGTGGACTGTCTGGTATGGAGGGCCCACGCGACAGGATCACAAAAAGCTGCACAGGGTTGTAGGCCCAGTCACAACCATCGTGGGTACTAGCCTTCCCACATCGAGGACATCTTCAAAAGGAAATGCATCACAAAGGGGGCATCCGTCATTAAGGATGCCCACCACCAAGGATATGCGCTCTTCTCATTACTACCATCAAGGAGGAGGTAAAGGAGCCACAGGAGCTTGAAGACAACCACACAATATTTTAGGACAGCTTCTTCCCCTCTGCCATCAGAATTCTGAATGGACGTTGAAGACACGACCACCACCTCATTATTTTTAATACTTATTTAATTGTGTGTGTGTGTGTGTGTATACACACATACATATACACACTGACAAGGTTCATTTTATTGTCAAAGTATGCACATACAATACAAGTCTGATATTTGTCTTCTCTAGATGGCCATTAAATACAGAAAGGCCATGGGTGTTGAAAGAAATTAACTCCCCTCCAACTGGCACGAGAAAGGAAGATACCACAATTCCCTACACTCCTGCAGCAAAAATACAGCCACAATAACAATCAATGATCCCTTACACATAACAATCCCTAACTCCTCACTTGCAGAAAAGAACAGAGACAGTTGTACCAAAGCCCCAAACCCCTTACACACAGAAAAAATCACCACCCGCCAATCATCCACATATCAAAAAAGCTAAAGGAAACCAATATAAAGTGCAGTTCAATAGTCACATAAAGCTCAGAATACGGTAAATGTCTTTTTGTCTGCATACGAGGAGAGCAGCCGCACAAACTCCGTCCTTCTGTAAAGAGTGATGGCTGACTCGCTGTCCAAATGCCGCTGATCCGGCCGCTGACCCTCTCTGTCGGGAGCCATCACTGACCCCTCCGCATTCACCGTGATGCTTCAATCTTCCTCGCTGCTTCGAAATGGAGTTGTCCATCACCCCACGCCTCGTCCCCGGCCTTCTCCATGAGTTAACTTGTGTTCTCGGACCTTTTTGGCACCCCCATCCCCCATCTCTGATCTCCATGAGACAGCATGTGTTCTTGGTCCTTTTGCCCCCCTCCATCCCATCTCTGATCTACACGAGGCAGCTCTCCAGACAGCACAGCGCGAGATCCTTCGATGGAGATTCAAACTATACATCACAGGCTCCAACAGTTTCCATAACACAAACAAGACAAAAAGAATGAGCAGAAAACATAGAAAGAGGGTAACAAATGGAAAGATTTGCTTTCTGGACGATGTTGCCCGAGGAATCATTGTTCGCTGGTGCTACCTTGACCGGACTGTGTGGTCCAGTTGTTATAGCTGTGGGTGGTAATGGGGACGAGCTCCCACCACCTATTAACTGCTCCCAATGGCGTGTGCCTCAAATAGCCTCTGACAACCAAGTCCAGCTCCCGGCCTTCACGCACGGCTTAGCTACGAAGCCCAGCAGAACCATTTCTACTGACAGGAGAAGGGGCAAAGGTGGATTACTGGTGCCTTAGGACCAGTCGCTTTGGACAGATGGGGCTTGTCAGCCATGGTTGGCAGCTCATCGAGGAGAAGGAAGGCTCTGATCTCAAACCTCCACTGTCTTGTGGCTACACCCACTCATGGGGAAGGTTTCGGGAGCAAACCCCAAGGAAAAATCAGGAGTTGTTGTCCCTAAGGCAGTTGTACTTTGAGTTCAATGCTGACTGGCAACTCCTGCAACACTGCTGGTGCCAAACTGTACTGGTCACTGCTGCTTCTTTGGATTCACCAGCTGTGTGGAGAGGGGGCAACAGCTTGCTCTTCACATTATACTATCCTGGCTTGCTATCTCGTAGACCGCTAGGATAGTTGACCCTCACTAATGGACAGTCTCCATATATGTATACAAATGCATATGTGTTATATACAGTATATATATTAATGCATGTGTGTATACAGCATATATATCTTTGTAAATGATGAGGCCTCCGTTGGTCAGGGTCGACCATGCATGTTGTGCCCTAGCTGTCTAGAAATGCAAGCCAGGGCAGTACGATATTTGAGACCAAGCTGCTGCCCCTGCAACAGGCTCCCCCTCTCCATGCACCTGGTGAAGCTAAAGGAATGGCAGAGACTGACACAGTTTGTCACCAGCAGCATTGAAGGATTTGCCGGTCAGCAGGGAACTCAACGTAGGACTGCCTTAGAGACTCCAGCTCCAGATTTTTCCCTCATGGATTTACTCCCGAAGCCTGCCCCATGAGTGGGTATAGCCGCAAGGCAGAGGAGGTTTGGGATCAGAGTTCTCCTTCTCCTAACTGAGCTGCCAACCATGGCTGATGAGCCCCATCCAACTGAAGTGACTGGTTTTGAGGCACCATTAACCGCCTTTGCCCCTTCTCCTGTGAGTAGCGACGGTTCCACCCGGCTTAGTAACTAAGCCACATGTGAAGGTCAGGAGCTGGACTTGGTTTGGGTGCTCACTAGTTGGGAGCATGTAATATTGCACTGTACTGCTGAGGCAAAACAACAAATTTCATGACGTCCATCAGTGATAATAAACCTGATTCTGATTCAGAATCAGAGACTGGGCAACTACGTGAGCCTGCAAGCCGATGTGTCCTGATGAAGAGTTTCATCCTGAAACATCATACAAGACAGTCACAAAAAAGCTGATTCCGGTTATTTGCTTTCCAGACCTTTCCACATGGGGATAATAAAGAGGAACCAGTAAGACAGGAGAACCATCCACCAAGGTTCGAGTCAGCGTAGCACATGTCCAGCTCTGGAATAGACTCGACTCAGCTTTATGGCCTCACATCTGCTGTTAAAAGCTCTAGTTGGCGAATTCACTTATGACCGTTTTAAACTGGGAAGGGTGATATACAGAAAATTCTGGTTTGTAAAGTCTGCCAATATGCTCCTTGAAATGGGCTGGCTACATTCCCTCACCCTGTTAGCTCCATAATTCTAATTACTGTTTAGAATATATTAAGTGAGGGTGAACAACAGAGATTGTATCAAACATCACCCAGCCAATAATTTATTTTGCACTTAGGAAGCGACTACTGAAATGTTTAAAGACCTGCCAAATTTAAACAATGCTTACCATATAAGTGATGGTATGAATATCAATTTCTCCTTCTGTTTTTTAAAAAAATTCTCTCCCCTCCCCCTTCTTCTATTCCGCACTCTGGCCTCTTAACTCTTCTCACCTGCCTGTCACCTCTTCCTGGTGCCCCTCCTCCTTCCTTTTCTCCCATGGTCCACTCCCCTCTCCTATCAGACTCCTTCCTTTCCGGTCCTTTACCTTCCCACTCACCTGGCTTCACCTATCACCTTCTAGCTAGCTATCCTCCTTCACCACCCCCCATCTTTTTATTCTGGTGTCTTCCCCCTTCCTTTCCATTCCTGAAGAAGGGTCTCGGGCCAAAACTGTTTATTCATTTCCATAGATGCTGCCTGACCTGCTGAGTTCCTCCAGTATTTTGTGTTTACTTTCAAATGACAGCTTATTCCCTTCCTCAAAGAAAAGCTTTCAATTATTTACAACTGGGAAGATTAAATGGGAGCATTGCCAAGATGCAAGGGCCTGAGTTATAGGGAGAAGTTGAGCAGTCCAGTATTTTATTCTTCAAGTGTAGGAACCTCCTTCAAGAGGACCACAACCTTGTCGCAGGGTTTGGAGGCTTACATGTCTTCATGATCTGAAAGCTATGTTGGCTGGAGCCAGGGTTTTATGCTTTGGCTCTTGGTAGGGTCAAACAGGACAAAGGGTAGAGGGCAGATTAAGAGTGGTCCACCGGTCCTCCAGGTTTGGGGGTTCAGCTCAGGGCTAACAACCCTGACTGGTCGAACAAATTGTTACGGAAACAGCAATGAAGAGAACTCTACATCTGAGTGTGACGGTATTCCTGAATCCCCACCCGGGATTTGCATGACTGACAGTAGTGAAAACCAAGAGGAAACTACTGGCATGGAGGAAGCCCAGAACACCGCTAGAAATGGAGGACCTTCACTGCTGCCCTAACCACCATTCATCTGTCTCCGCCCTGTAACCCCTAATCCAGCAAGTGGATTTAACAAGATGTTTTCGCTCACAGAACCGCCACTCGCTGGATTTCCTTTGTTTTTGGCACCATTCTTTGTAAACTCCAAAGTGTGTTGTGTGTAAAAATTCTAGGAGATCAGCAGTTTCTGAGATACTCAAATCACCCTCGGCAGCACCTAATTAATTAGCTTGTTTATTTCGGCTATTTTCTTAAAGAGGTGCCGGACGCGCTCCAGCTAGCACTGCACCCCTGATCAGGTGGGGGGTGGAGCTAAGCAGGTGCTACACCTTGCCCAAGGATGCCCTGCAGGCTAGCAGAGGGAAGGAACGCCTTACACCTCCTATGGTAGAGGACAATCTCCACCCCGACACCTGATTTTACATTGTTGTCCTCGTGAAGTGAATGCCAAGATGGAAAACAATTAGGAATTTCACACAAAGGAGTTCAAAAATCTTCTAGTCATAGCTCCTTCATTATCTTGTCAATACTTCATAGAACCATAACACTGTTTTCATCATGTGGCTAACTCCAATTCAGCACTGTGGGTACATTACTCAGTAATCTAGAGGGTTGGAGTATTGAGCTAAAAATATAAGCTTCAATTGCATTGTGACAGCAAGGGAACTTAGTTAAGAACCAGTCTGGCACAGCACAGTAGCGTAGTGCTTAGTAGAATGTTTTACAGTACAGATGACTCAGTTTCAAATTTCCGCCGCTCTCTGAAAGGAGTTTGTATGTTCTCCCCGTGACTGCATGCGTTTTCTCCAGGTGCTCTGGTTTCTTCCCACAGTCCAAAGACGTACCAACTGGGTAGGTTAATTGGTCATTGTAAATTGTCCCGTGATTAGCTGAGATTAAATTGGTGGATTTTTAAAGTTAATACCAGCAATGATGAACCTGCAAGATTCCATAAAAATCATGCAGAAGGTACCTAATGAAGTGGCCACTT